>NC_038251.2:27595844-27822768 GCF_000004515.6 Glycine max | reverse complement strand
TATGATTTGTATCAATTTATTTAATGATTGTTCGTAACATTTATTATCTTTACAACTTAATGCAGCTATTCCTGGTGCTGAGTGTTCGTGGTGCTTTACTTGCGTCGTTTCTTTGCTTTGTTTATCATGTAGGTATATTCATTCCAGCCTGTGCGGCTTTGTGTTCTGCATATGAGGTTTTGCTTTTGTTCCCAATCGTTTCTTTGTTTTGTTCTTCATGTAGGTATATTCATTCCAGTACGTGTGGCTTTGTGTTCTGCATATCAGGTTTTGCTTTTGTTGTGTTGCTGCTAAGTTCGATTCCATGTGGATATGAGCTTTTGGTTTTCTTGACTTCCTGCTAAGTTTATTTGCATGTGTATGATTTTTAGTGGAATTGTTTTTTTGTTGTCATCCAGGCGGTCGCTGAGGCTACCTTTTGTCCTTTTGTGTTCCATTTCACCTTTCTTCATGCTGACACTTGCACTTTTGTGTTCTGCATATGAGGTTTTGCTTTTGTTGCCTTCCTGCTAAGTTTAGTTGCATATGCATGTTTTTTGGTGGAATTGTTTGTTTTTTGGCGTTGATGTATAATATGTTTTGTGACTTATTGATTTTGTTATCAGTTTTATTTAATTGATTGTTCGTAACATTTATTTATCTTTTACGACTTATGCAGCTATTTCTGGTGCTGAGTGTTTGTTGGTGCTTTACTTGCGTCGTTTCTTTGCTTTGTTTTTCATGTAGGTTTATTCATTCCAGCCTGTGCGGCTTTGTGTTCTGCATATGAGGTTTTGCTTTTGTTCCCTATCGTTTCTTTGTTTTGTTCTTCATGTAGGTATATTCATTTCAGTACGTGCGGCTTTGTTTTCTGCATGAGGTTTTGCTTTTGTTGCATTGCTGCTAAGTTCGGTTCCATGTGGATATGAGCTTTTGGTTTTCTTGACTTCCTGCTAAGTTTATTTGCATGTGTTTGTTTTTTAGTGGAATTGTTTTTTTTTTTTGTCATCCAGGTGCTCGCTGAGGCTACCTTTTGTCCTTTTGTGTTCCAATTCACCTTTCTTCATGCTGACACTTGCACTTTTGTGTTCTGCATATGAGGTTTTGCTTTTGTTTCCTTCCTGCTAAGTTTAGTTGCATATGCATGTTTTTTTGGTGGAATTGTTTGTTTTTTGGCGTTGATGTATAATATGTTTTGCGTCTTATTGATTTTGTTATCAGTTTTATTTAATTGTTCGTCCCATTTATTTATGTTTTACAACTTATGCAGCTATTTATGGTGTTGAGTGTTCGTTGGTGCTTTACTTGCGTTGTTTCTTTGCTTTGTTTTTCATGTAGGTATATTCATTCCAGTCCGTGCGGCTTTGTGTTCTGCATATGAGGTTTCGCTTTTGTTGCTTGTCATTTCTTTGCTTTGTTTTTCGTGTAGGTATATTCATTCCAATTCGTGCAGCTTTGTGTTCTGCATATAAGGTTTTGCTTTTGTTGCATTGCTGCTAAGTTCGGTTCCATGTGTATATGAGCTTTTGGTTTTCTTGCCTTCCTGCTAAGTTTTTTTGCATTTGTATGTTTTTTAGTGGAATTGTTTTTTTTTTGTTGTCATCCAGGTGGTCGCTGAGGGTACCTTTTGTCCTTTTCAGATTGATGTCTAATATGTTTTGGGGCTTATTCATTTTGTTATCGGTTTTATTTTACTATTCCTACCATTTATTTTTGCTTTTCTTCTCGAACAGATCTAGCTTATACAACTATTTTCTGGCTGTTGTAGGATGGTATTCATTCTTAGTTAGCAATTATTTGCTTTAGCAATTATTTGCTCTCTTGCAAGTTGCCTATTAATCAGTCGGTGGTGTGGAGTCACCACTTAAATCAGAGGCATTTTGCTCATCTTTGATGCATTTTTGGTCTGTCTTTGGTGGATCTATTTTCCAGGTTATTAATGGTGAGTCTTGGATGGTGCTTTACTTTGTTGGTTTCTTTGTTTTGTTTTTGTGCTTTTCTTACTTGGTTTCTTTGCTTTGTTTTTTATGCAGCCAATTGTTTTCTCCCTTGCAACTTGCCTATTAATCATTGGGTGGAATGGAGGCACCACTTAAATATGAGGTATTTTGCTAATTTTTTATGCATTTTTCCCCTGCCTTTGGTGGAACTATTTGCCAGGTCATTAATGCTGGGTCTTGGATGGTGCTTCACTTGCTTTGTTTCTTTTCTTTGTTTTTCATGCAGTCAATTATATCCTCGCTGTCAGGTTGTCTATTAATCGGCTGGTGGGATAGAGCCAACAGCTTAGTCTAAGGTATTTTGCTGACCTTTTATCCATTTTTGGCCTGCCTTTGGTGGGGTTATTTGCCAGGTTATTAATGCTAAGTGTTTGGTGGTGCTTTATTTGCTTGGTTTCTTTGCTTTGTTTTTCATGCAGGTGCCTTGATTCCAATGCGTTCGACTTTGTGTTCTTCATACAAGGTTTTGTTTTTGTTTTTGTTTCCTTCCTGTTAGGTTAAGTTGCATATGCATCTTTTTTTGTGGGGTTCTTTTTACCCCCTTTTGCGCTTTTGAGGTTGATGTCTAATATGTTTTGTGCCTTTTTCGTTTTGTTTCCAATTTTATTTGATCGTTCCTGGCATTTGTTTATGCTTTTCTTCTTCGACAAATTCGGCTATCTAACTATTTCTGGCTGTTGTAGGATGGCATTGATGCTTGGTCAGCGATCCTTTGCTGTCTTCTAAGTTGGCTATTAATGAACCAGTGGACTGGAACCATCAATTAAATCAGAGGCATTTTGCTAATCTTTTATGTATCTCTTTGTCTGCCTTTGGTCGAGCTATTTGCCAGGTTATTAATGGCGTGCTTTGGCAGGTCTAACTCTCCTAATACTTTAGCCTTCCATTGTTATTATACGTTATTACCTCTACATCTTCTGGTGAGATTCCCTTGCATGATTATCTTCGCACTTCCATTGTTATGTTTACATTGGTGGTTTTTGTGCTCTGTTGCATTTTGTTTTGTTTAGCCTATTTGAAGTATCGTTAAAATCCTATTTGGGTCACGTTGCATGCTTACCTCTTATACAAGTTGTCTTATCAAACTTATGGGGGGAGTTAAATTCATATGACTGATTTTCTTCTCGGGCATTAGTAGCAAATAGGTATTTGTCTCATTTCAATTTTGAATTCAGCTTATTGCACCGTATATTTTTTATGCAGCCCTCTGTGTCAGTGACAAAAGACGATGGTGTACTCCTAAGGGTTCCATTGATGTTAGCGCTTCTAAGGGTTCCATTGTCGCCCAGAGAACATCTATCATCTGATGAATTGGGTGATGAAGCAACGAGTTGTAACATTAGTTGTATATGCATGTTTTTTAGTGGGGTTATGTGATATCTACTGGATGCTATATATTATATATGGTAATATCATCATTCTTTCATGTTGGGTACTAAACTGTAATTAGAGTAACTTATGGGTTAAGATTCAATCTTTAATTTATTGTGCCATTGCTTCTTATATACGATATATCTAGCATATATGCATGATTGCTTGGTGATGATGAGTACTAAACATTAATTAGAATGTGTTCTTTGATTGCTTCTAAATTTTGATACTGATGTGATATATCTAATACGTTCTGTACCTAACATAAAGCATCATTCCTTCATGGTGAGTACTAAATTGTCATTAGAGAGTATCTTATTAGTTAAGATATGCTCTCTTAATTTGTTGTCATAAACAACACTTTCCTCGTAACCAAATTACATCAGAGCCCCACACCTTCTCATTAATTCAATAAAAATAGCATTGTTGGGCTGCACAGAAAAGTTCTGAGATTGCAAAAAACGAATGCAAAATCTGAATGAAACACAGGGTTGGGGTGGTGAGACCCATAATTAAAAGGGACAAAAATTTATATGAATCAAGAGAAGTTGTTGAATCAAATGACAAAAGGATCGAACAAAGGGAATTCTCTTAATTTGTTGTCATGAACAACACTTTCCACGTAACCAAATTACATCGAAGCCCTACACCTTCTCATTAATTCAATAAAAAAAAACATTGTTGGCCTACACAAAAAAAATCTGAGCTTGCAGAAAACAGATACAAAATCTGAAAGAAACACAAGATTGGGATGGTGAGACCCATAGTTAAAAGGGACAAAAATTTATATGAATCAAGAGAAGTTGTTGAATAAAATGACAAAAGGATCGAACAAAGGGAATTCTCTTAATTTGTTGTCATGAACAACACTTTCCACGTAACCAAATTACATCGAAGCCCTACACCTTCTCATTAATTCAATAAAAAAACATTGTTGGCCTACACAAAAAAAATCTGAGCTTGCAAAAAACAGATACAAAATCTGAAAGAAACACAGGATTGGGGTGGTGAGACCCATAATTAAAAGGGACAAAAATTTATATGAATCAAGAGAAGTTGTTGAATCAAATGATAAAAGGATGAAACGGACAAAAATTTATATGAATCAACAGAAGTTGATGAATGAAATGATAAAAGGATCAAACGAAGGGAATTGAGAGAAACTCCCGGTGGACTGGAACCACCAATTAAATAAAAATGTGCTCCAACAAAATCAAAAAGCAAGACAAGAGTCTGATAGAGGTTCAACATTTCTTTTGGTTGGAAAAGTTTGAAAAAAAATTGAAAAACATGCAGATCACATATGAATATATATACGAATGGACGTCAGCCCAAGAAGAGGAACAAAGCCATAAATAAAAACAACCCATGGCAAATAATCGGACGTTGCGACAACCATGAGAAAAAAAATCACGAAACATGCTGTAACATCCCAATTTTTCGTAAATAAATTTAAAAAGCTTTTTAGTAATAAATAAATAAATAAATAAATATAGAGCAAATAATAGGCTGAGTACCCTAGGTATAAATAGTTATGTTAGGTCAGCTGCCTCCTTTTGGCCTCATTTTCGTTTTTCCCCTTCTCCTCTCAAAACCCTTTCTTTTTCCCGCAGCCCACCAAACCAGTCTCAGAAAAACGACGATCTCGAACCCGTTCACCGTTGGATCATCGTGAAATTTGATTATCATGTTAGCAACACAATTCCGAGCATTCTCACCGTTGGGAATTTCCATATCATGTCTGAACTGAGAGAAAAACCCTTCGCATTGTAGTCTTTTTCTTTCCCGCAGAAACCCAGAGCTGTCTTGGTAAAACTACGATACCGGTTTCGTTAACCGTTGGATTATTGTGAAATTTGGATATGTTGTTCGAAATTCAATTCCTCACGCTTCCACCGTTGGGATTTGAGAGATAATATTCGTGGAGGGAGAGAAAGGAATCGTATGAAGACAGTACAAGTGGAGGTTTCAATCTCTTCTCCGTCTCTCTGACGTTTGGGAATTCTATCGGAGCAGTCGGATGAATAATTGAAAGAATTTCCGGGAACCGCTAGAGATGTTGCTATCGCTGGCTGAAGACACGTGAGCCCGCTTAGAGGTAAGGGATGAGTTATTCACAGTTGGGGATTAGTGAGAACATGTCTAGGGATCCTTAGAGGATTAAATTGGGATTTTATTTTGGGATGTTTGTTAAATTGCAATTTTTCCTTTATGATTATAAATAAAATATTGATGTCCTGATGAAAATTGCTTGATAAATTGTGTTCTTGATATTTGTATATTTGGACCTATGATTTAGATATAATTGTGTAATATTATTTGAGGGGTTTTAGTCCTCATGTTGTGATAGTCTTTTATATAAATTGTTATATTGAGGATATGAAATGATAATTCAAATTGTGAGTATGTGATGAATTGTAGAATAACATGTTGCTTTGAGATTATAATATTGTTATTGAGATTGAGTATAAGTGTAAAGTTGAACATGTGTTAATTTGTGAGATACGTGTAAACATGTGATGGTGGATTGTGACACTATGAGATGTGAAATTGTGAATGAGTTCTAGTTGTGGATAAGTGTGTAGTTAACACTTGATGTGAAATTACTTGTGTTGTAAGCTATGAATTGTACAATACCCGACCAGCGTTATCTTGAGAAAAGCGTTGATGCGCAGTGTTAAAGAGAAAATGTAGGTTTCCTATTTAGGAACCAGTGTTAAATCGTAGCGCAATTGTGTTGAACGTGTTTAAAACACGAGTGTAAGGTCGTGGGTATTGTATAATTCATGAGCAGTGTCTGCATGTAAAAAAAATTATTTTAGGGGTTGGACCTGAATCAGGAGGGAGAGGCCCTGACGGACTCTTCGGAGTGTAGGCCTTGGGGGTCACCGGGTTTGAGTGCTCCTTTAAGCCTATGCTGATCTCATATGGTTGGAGCATCCTCGCAAAACATCGTGACCCTGACTGGTCTTCCTATGATCTTACTTAGTGAGAGTGACCTGACAAACCCATTGTGTGGTGTGTCTTGTTATGTACTCCTAAGCGCCCCCAGGGTGGTTTTTCACTGACATGGTACCACATTGCATATAGAATTGAGTCTTAGCATAACTATTGCATATGCTTGCTAATTGATGTGTTATTATATCTTGATCGAAGTGTGGGATTCTTGTGTAATGTGATTGATAATTGAAAAGTGAATTTTGAAATGACGAAGTGGTGAAGTTACGTGAGCTATGTTTAAGCAAGTGGTATCTCATTTATATAATATATATATTTAATTGTCTTGTTTCTCTATTAGCTAGGAATGTGATAACTCACTCCCTGTGTGTTGTTGTGTTTGGATCCTGTGATGATCTTGAACTTGTGTTCGAGGGAGCAGATGAATAGGTGGATGACTATGAAGAACCTCATGCTAGAGGACACGGGAACACCACGCTCTGATAGGATGTGACATTAGGATATAGGTTCTATATTAATTGTATGAGACTTATATGACTTTCTTTGAGTCGAGATGACTTTATTATTTATTTGGACAAGTTTGAATATGATGTAGAAGAAAGTGAATGTGAGCCTTTTACCCATTTGAAAAGCTTGTATTTAAAAATGTTTTAAAAATACTTTTAATTAATATTTGAATTTTTATTCCTTTATTAATATATATGTGAGGGGTAGAGGGTGTCACACATGCAGATCACATATGAATATAAATAATCCGACGCAGGGACATCCACGAATATTAAAAAGTTGTTTGATGTGCATGTCAAACGCAATGAAAATACTAATGTCGTTGGATGATATCAGAATATAAAATGGTTCAAAATATTTAAAAATGAAAATTACATTTCTTCAAAGTTGATGTCGTCGTTCTCCCATTCAATATCTTTCCTGACCAGCAGTTCCCATGCATGGTCATCAAACCAGTAGTAGAAGACTACCTCATCTCCGGGGATCAATTTTTTTTCATCAAGTAAGTGGAGCCATGGGTCAGCAACTGATGGGACATCATTGTGGATGGTGATGTCCCAGTGGGTGTGTTGGATCAAGTGGCCTTAGAATAATTAAGAAGGGGGGTTGAATTAATTATTTCTAAACCTTTACTAATTAAAAATTTACTCTTCTAAGACTTTTACTATGTTGTTAAGTAAATGAAGAATAGAAAAGAAACTTAACCAAAAGTAAAAGCAGGAATTAAAGTGCACAGTGGAAATTATACTGGTTCGGCAACAACCAGTGCCTACATCCAGTCCCCAAGCGACCTACGGTCCTTGAGATTTCTTTTCAACCTTGTAAAAATCCTTTTACAAGCAAAGATCCACAAGGGATGTACCCTCCCTTGTTCTCTTTGAACAACCTAGTGGATGTACCCTCCACTAGAACTGATCCACAAGAGATGTACCCTCTCTTGTTCTCAGTCAACAACCCAAGTAGATGTACCCTCTACTTGTACCACAAAGGATGTACCCTCCAATGTGTTAAGACAAAGTTCTCAGGCGGTTAAACCTTTGAAACTTTGTGAATGGGATACAAAAGAATTCTCAGGCGGTTAGTCCTTTGAAATCTTTTGTATATGGGAAAGGGAAGAATCAAAAGAATTCTCAGACTGTGTCATTTTGAATTCTTTTACAAGGGAGATGGGAGACACAAAAGAATTCAGGCAGTTAGTCCTTTGTTCTTTTGGAAAAGGGAGAAGAGAGACAAAAAAAGAATTTAGGCGGTTAGTCCTTGGCGAATTCTTTTTGGCAAAGGGAGAAGGGAATGAAAAAGATGAATAGCACAAGTTTTGTTTTCAAGGTTTGGAAAACCATAAAACTTTAGAAAGCTTTTGCAAAAGGAAGAAGAAGAAGGAGTTCAAAGAGATTCAGAAATCAATTGGCAAAAGTTTGTTTTCTAAAGAATGAATGTCTAAAATGCAAATCAAAGCCTTGCTTTTATAGACTCTTCAAGTCTAGTCAAGAGACCATTAGAAGAGTTATAACCTTTATAAAAACTTAAAAATCATTTGGAAAAGTTATAACTTTTAGAAAAACTTGAAAACTATTGGAAGAGTTACATCTTTTGATTTTGTTCAGAAACTATCACTGGTAATCGATTACCAAATCAGTGTAATCGATTACACAAAGCTTTTTTGTGAAAAAATGTGGCTCTTCACAATTAAATTTGATTTTCAACGTTCAACCACTGGTAATCGATTACCAAATATTTGTAATTGATTACAACATTTTGAAATTAATTGGAACATTGTAAATTCAGTTTGAAAGTTTTTTGAAAACCATTTTGTTACTGGTAATCGATTACAATAATCTGGTAATCGATTACAATAATCTGGTAATCGATTACCAGAGAGTAAAAACTCTTTGGTAAAAGGTTTTAAGAAAAATTCATGTGCTACTCAGTTTTTGAAAAAACTTTTTAATACTTATCTTGATTGAGTCTTCTCTTGATTCTTGGAACTTGAATCTTGAAACTTGATTCTTGATTCTTGAATTCAACTTTCCTCTTGATCCTTGAAGTGTACTTGATTCAATCTTGAACTCATTCTTTGATTCTTGAGATCATCATCTTTGTTATCATGAAGTGTTCTTGACTTTTGAGCTTTTTGTCATCATCTTTGTTATCATCAAAACTCTTTGTGACATCAGTTGTAAAAATATATCTCCTTTTTGATATAAGAGGCTTTACACACAATTGCCTCTGTGTAGGTCCGATGACATGAACCGAGAAAGTAGTATTTTTGTCAGAAACAACACAATGCAGAATGACATTCTCATTTAGATCGTGTGCCCTTCTGAATTCCTTTAAGCCATCAGCAAAAAAATATTTGCCACCGTGCTTCCTCACTCGAATGAAATTTTTATTGCCATCATAGTGGAATAAAACATACTTTGGGTATCTGTACAGCCATTGCCTATGAAAAGAGAATGGGACTTGCAGAAGATTCTGCATTGAAAAGCAGTCAACAGAAGTAGACAATAAAAGAATGAAAAATTATGTTAACTAAATGATGTTTGTTAGTGCGAATCCTAACCTTTTGAACACGAAATGGTGCAGTGAATCTGATGGTGGCTAAACAATCGGATGCCTGCAACAGGAATGAAAGAAAAATAGTAAGCAACCAAGCGATTAGAGGAAAATAGATATAACAAAAATTAGAAGGAGGAATCGCAGGAAAAAAGTTACAATAGTTGAGTTGGATCTGGAAGTGCTCATGTTTGTATGTTTATGTGAGATACAAGGGAGTTTAAAAAAGCAATGTGGTATATATATATATATATATATATATATATGTCACAACTGATAGAGAAATCTTGCGCCAATTAAATGGCCACTCCTCGATGGTTAATGTAGAATAGAGTGGCGAAGAGTCGCAATTGATAGAGAAGTGTTGCCCTGATTAAATGGCGACTCCTCGATGCTTGGTGCAGAGTAGAGTGGCGAACAATCACAGCTGATGGAGAAAAATTGCAACAATTAAATGACAACTCCTCGATGGTTGGTGCAGAAAAGAGTTGCAACATTTTTTTTTATCTATGTTGTTTATTCTTAATCATACAGGCAAACGCGAAAGGAACGAAAAAACTCATGAAGTTTGTTAATTTTAATCAACATTTATTAGTTTACCATTTTTTTACTAACGCCCAATTTTCATTACTTCGTTTAATCAAATAAAAAATTAGAATCGATTGCATGTCACATATTAATATGCATATATGTATAGTTAAAACTCATATAGTTTGGTTACAAAAGCTTTGCCTCACCATAAAATTGACTTTCTGAAATAATACATTTATTATACATAATATAATTACTTTGGTAACACCTGTCATATTAAATATATCCTGATTTTTTTTGTTCATATATTTGTTTTCCTGCATTTTTATAAATATCAATGTTGCTTCTGGACATTGAATCAACAAAGAAAAATACTTTGGCTGTCTACACTACCACAGATACATTCATAATGATTGATATGACTCTCCATATCCAATTTTTGCATGCTGCATTGAATGCTTGACAATCCTCAAATTCGTTCGTATTGCGGGACTTATACATTTTCACCAACCACTGTGTCACTTCAACATTTATTCTCCACAGAGCACTTCTTCAGCACTTAACAGATATTAAGCTTTCATTCCTTGAAGAAAAAATAGTAAAACAGCTCGAAGAATGGCTTCAGAATCATCTGCTGACTTAACGAATACAAGTACCAGTTCTGATTCATCAACAACTACAAGCAAGGTCAGTATCAAAGCAATTAGGCTGTTGGTTGCTCCACGTATTGGCGGACGTGTCTTTTTTTTCTTAAATTGCTTCCAGGTGTCATGTGCTGCTGGATTGCCGGTCCATTATGTTTTCTTTCTTAATCGTTGTGTTTTGTTTTTTTCGTTCTTCGTTGCCTTTGTTTCTTCTTCATTTTGTTTTCTCCGTTTCTTTCCTTTTTTTTGTTGTTTTCCATCTCAGTTCTGTGTTTTGTGTTTTCCTTTATGCTTAAATAGTTAAAGTTGAGATTTTTGTTTTCAGCTATTATTATTGTCTGTTTTTGGTTTTTCCTGTTCAGCTTTTGTTTCATCGATTTTGGTTTTTGCTATCGGGATTTTGTTTCATCCATGCATGTTGTGTTTGGCAAGCAATGTTGTTTGTTTTCGCTATTTTGGTTTTGCCTTTTCAGGCTTTGTTTCGTGCATGCACTGTGTGTTTTGTAGGGATTATTGTTTCAACATGGATTTGGTATTTGACAGAGCGATGATGATGATGGGTCGAATGTTTCCTAATATCTATGCATGTTTAGTTGTTTCCTTATTTCCCCAATTCTGGCTTAGCTTATGTCATTTGGTGTATGTTTTGGTTGTGTTATAGCCAGATACCTGTAGGCTACAAACACATCACAGATTCCACGACTAACTTAGCACATCCACAATTTAAAAGGAAAAGAGTGCAGTGAGCCAATCCCATGACACAAATTTTCCAATTAACATCAATCATGGCCATAATGAGAAGAATGTAGCACATGATTCTCCAATCAGCTTCATAACTATTTTTTTTAAACCACATATAACATGTTAGGAGATTGTTATTTGTTCTGTTTTTTCATGACTTGGAGTGTCTTATCACATTACAAATCCTTTTTTTACCATTATTCTTTACCTCAATTGTGTCTGGATAAGGAATAATACTGCTACAATTGGGAATTTCAACCTATATTGGTCTCTCATATTCAATAATATTTGTTTTCTTTCTGGCCAACTGAAACAATCTGAAAACTTGGCCATGGCTTCTTTATTTTGATTGTTAATCCAGATTCCATTGGAAAGATACTTTATGTCAGCAGCCTATTTTCATGTCAATGTTTAATTCCAAAATAGACTTAATGTGAGCTGTCAAGTTAGGCATGAGTATTACCTTGAAAGTTTGATCCAAAAGATTATAACCACATTTACACCAGTCAGAATGCTGCATAACTTTTATATTTGTTAAGTTTGGATGTTTTTCATTTTATTCATTCCATGATACATTGATTCATTTAATTATGTTGTTGTCATTCTCCACATATTTTAAATTTTACTATTTCAATACCATACTTGATTTATATTCTTGTATTTCCTCTCACTGCAGATTCAATATCAAATTCACGCAGAACCATTAATTCTACAATTCACTGCAGTATTCCTCAATGATATGGTAATGTTACATACCAATTGTTTTTATTCTTTATTCAGTTTCATATTTGTTTTCTTGCTATGATTTTGTTGCAGGACATGATAGAAGTGTCGTCTTTTTACCACTGTCAATGGGCACCAGATTACCCTGAGTTAGTTACTTTTAGATATGATGGAATAACATACCAAATCAGGCTAAGGCAACATCGTGGAAAAGTCTACTTTGCGGAAGGCCTGGACGAATTCAAAAAATATTTATCAATTTTTGAATCTGTGATTATTAAATTCTTGGCATGCAACAATAAATCCATCTTTGATCTTTATTTCATTCCCTCACTGGAATGCCAGACTTGTGGAAGCCCACAACTCATGTCAAGACAATATATTTGGACAGTTGAAATCACATAGTCGATGCTTGGTGCACCAGGACCACTAGTAACAATGAAAACCTTTTTAATATTGCTTATTAATTCATGTTTATCTATCATGCTGTTTTTTTCCCATGCAGAGGCTCCCTAACTGTGCCATGCCGCATGTAAATGTCTGCGGTCGACACATGACTATTCTTTGGAGATTTGGACCTCCATTACAGTGGAATGTCGTGGTTGTTGACGGTGGAGTTGGGCACAAATATGTTGTACAACCATGGTATCAATTCCTTGCAGATAATAATTTCTCCCACGGTGAGAAGTGTCCTTCTATTACAGGAGCATTGACAAAAAATGGGAAATTGTCATCCGCCGGAGAAAGAATTGGGACTACTAGATTTAGTTTATGTGCTTTCATTTTTGTACCATTCTGTGTTTTATAAACATTTTTTCAACTGCATGGTCTCTTTCTTATTAACTTATTTGACTTTGAACATTAGATATATTATAAATGTTTAATGTTTTTAATTTTAAACATTAGCTCAAATTTTATTTATGGTTTGCAAAAAAAAAGTCTAGGTGGCAAGAAAATTGGAAACCAGGGGAATACAACTGATCCCTGACAACAGAGTCATCTGCTGCATCCTCTTCATCATTGTCCAATACAATGCAGCTTAATATGACTGTTAATTTGGTGCTTACACAGCTTTTTGAAATATATATGATGTCTGAATAGTTGACATTATTAATGTCTTCCATTAAAGTTCTTTTTGGCTATCCTTTCCTGCCTGCAGATGTTTTCATTTTACGAAGCTTCGACATTCTCTAATTTTTACTATATTCTGGTGCCTATCCATGTTTCTGGTCTCTGCTGTCATTTAATTGAAACAAATTATAAAAGCTATTCTAGAATAAAAGAACTGATTGCCGCATCACCATAGTTTTATCTTAGACATTCCGTGTTGCAGTCATTTCATGTTTATTTGCTTCCTATTTGACTGCTTATGTTTTATAGACTGTGTAATATCCATGTTATGTTAAGCTTGATTAGCATCACAGATTAGCCATCTTGTTGTACTGGTTTTTCACATTTTATTCAATTATATTAACAACTTTGTTAGATACTTAACTCAATTCTAATCTTTTGTCCTCTGCATTTAGTTATTTGAGCCTCTATTTCTTTGCACCATCACCAAATATAACTTCTTTTGCTAAGACAGCATAGTCAAATGGTAAGTTCTATTTTTTCAAATGGTCTCAAACAGCAAATCAAGCACTCATTTATATTGCAGTCTACAATAGCATTCAATTGTTAGCACGTTAATAAAATACCTATTTTGGCAAATTTTGTCTATACTGCTTTGGATATTGTTATTCTTTTGTTCTGCTGTTTGAGCAAAATGGTGTATACTTCTGTAATTGTTATTATAACCTTATATTAATCGCTTTTCTATTATCCTAATTGTCTTGATCGAAATCTGCAAAAACAATTTTTCCTTTTTTTTCCTTGCCATACAGTTATATCTATTTTGTCAAAACACTATATACCTATATTATTGTAATTATTATATTATATTAATCGTTTATCTATGATTCTAATTGGCTAAATCCAAATTTGGAACAACAATTTCTTACTTTTTTCCTTTTTATACATTTATTTCAGAGTTAATTGATGATATATTTAATAACTTTAATTAATTTATAGCCAATTAACTCATTCCAATTAGAGCTAAATGTGTAAGAAAAAAAAACTTTGTAACCTCTATTTATTCCAATTTTTTTAGCTTTTTTAAAAAAATGACTATTTTTTTTATTTTTCTGATTTTGAAAAAAAAAGGACAAAAATAGTTATTACCTGATCTATCAACCAAAACAGACTATTATGCAATAATAGCAATTTCTATTACATATTCTCATGCGCATTAAATTTACAAAAAAAAAAATCATCTCATATATTTATAATTATTATTATAATATGTGACTCTTCACATACAATCCTCGAAGGCACAAAACGTTCCGCAGAAAACATACGCATAAAAACCTCGAAGGCATAAAAACCTTACAAATAGTTGCATATGCGACTCTACGTACAATCCTCAAAGGCACGAACCAATTAGTCGGTGAGTCTCCAACTTCTTCTCCAAAAACCATTCTGCTTCTACACATCCACACAATTCGTTTTTATTCATTAATATTTATCATCTAGAAGAACATTACACAAGTTGGTCAATATTTTAACCAGGGTATAGCACTAACCCCTGGTCTGACTCCCATTTCAACTCAACCTAGACAAGCATGGCTTCACATTCATCCTCGGCTACAAGCAAGGTTTTTTTTTGTCCTCTTCTATTCTATACATGGATAAAGAGCCTATTATCTATTATAGATGACATTTTGAGTACATGCATACATATATTTTTGTTGATTAACATTACCCATTTTGACTCCCAAATTTAATTCCTATTTTTGACTGCTACACCAGAAAAAGATCACTTTTTTTCCCTATCTCTTCTGTTGCTTCGTATTAAATTGCAAGATGTTTTCATATATTGATCCTAATTTTTAGTACTCCCTCATGCATGTTGAATATTCTGACAACATTAGGTTTTTTGGAATTTATTAACGATCCATATTCAAGGGTTGTTGTCTGTTAGAGGTCATATATAAATCACTCTCCCAGTTTTATAATTTATAATACTAATTTCAGAACAAAAGCTTTTCTACATTAAAAATTCAGGGTCATAGAAATTATGTAATACAGGTCATTCAATATTGTCTACCCTAATATACACAATACAAACAACCTCGCTTTTACTTTGATATTTTCTGATGTGTACTATTTGTGCTTAATTTTTTCCTATCTAGTTTTTGATTAATTATTCCCTGTTTTGTTCTGTGACAAATTTAATTAATTTTTGTGCTATAGGACCGATCAAACTGGTTGATGACAATACGGTTTTTGGCCGCATTCCGTGTTTCCAAGGTCAGCATTCAACCATTTACCTTATTGTCTTATTTGATATGTAACCAAATTCTTTTTAATTAATGTTAACATGTTTCCCTATAGAACATCATTGAGGTTCCACTGTCATACCATAGACAGTGGAGGCCATATTATCCGACGTATGTTTTGTTTCAGCATAATGGAACCACACATTTTATTAGGCTTCGCAGATATGGTAGCCGATACTTTTTTCTGATGGCCTCAAAGAGTTTAGAAAAACTCACGAAATTGACAACAGTGTCATCCTGCGGTTTTTTAGTGGTGACAAAAATACCACCTTCGAGGTTGTAGAAGCAAAGCTTCATGGTGAATCAAAGGTGTTTTGATGATAACAATGATGATGACAAAGGTGATGACATAAAGTTCAAAGACCAACTCAAGTGAATCAAGAACAATTCAAGAGTTCAAGATAGAATCAAGAAGAATTCAAGACTCAAGAAGAAAGTTAAGAGTCAAGAATCAAGATTCAAGGTTCAAGATCTCAAGAATCAAGATCAAGATTTAAGAATCAAGAGAAGGCTTAATCAAGATAAGTATGAAAAGTTTTTCTCAAAAATTGAGTAGCACATGATTTTTCTCAAAACATGTTTACCAAAGAGTTTTTACTCTCCGGTAATCGATTACTAGATTGTTGTAATCGATTACCAGTAGCAAAATGTATTTGAAAAAGTTTTCAAATGAATTTACAACGTTCCAATTGATTTCAAAAAGCTGTAATCGATTACAATGTTTTGGTAATCGATTACCAGTGCCTTTGAACGTTGAAATTCAAATTCAAATGTGAAGAGTCACATCCTTTCACATAAAAGCTTTGTGTAATCGATTACACTGATTTGGTAATCGATTACCAGTGTTTGTTTCTGAATAAATCAAAAGATGTAACTCTTCAAATGGTTTTTGACTTTTTCAAATTGGTTTTTAAGTTTTTCTAAAAGTCATAACTCTTCTAATGGTTGTCTTGACCAGACATGAAGAGTTTATAAAAGCAAGGATTTGTTTTGCATTTCAATAATCTTGAACACTTATTTAATCAATCTTTTACAAGCCCTGAATCTCTTTGAACTTCTTCTTCTTCTTTGTGCCAAAAGCTTTCCAAAGTTTTCTGGTTTTCTGAACCTTGAAAACTTGTGCTATTCATTCTTTTCATCTTTTCTCCCTTTTCCAAAAGAACAAAGGACTAACCGCCTGAATTCTTTTGTGTCTCCCTTCTCCCTTATCAAAGAATTCAAAACGACACAGTCTGAGAATTCTTTTGATTCTTCCCTTTCCCTTATACAAAAGTATTCAAAGGACTAACCGCCTGAGAATTCATTTGTATCCCCATTCACAAAGTATCAAAAGTTTAACCGCCTGAGATCTTTTTATTAACACATTGGAGGGTACATCCTTTGTGGTAAAAGTAGAGGGTACATCTACTTGGGTATGACTGAGAACAAGAGAGGGTACATCTCTTGTGGATCAGTTCTAGTGGACGGTACATCCACTAGGGTTTCAAAGAGAATAAGGGAGGGTACATCCCTTGTGGATCTTTGCTTGTAAAAGGATTTTTACAAGGTTGAAAGAAATCTCAAGGACCGCAGGTCACTTGGGGACTGGATATAGGCACGGGTTGTTGCCGAACCAGTATAAAAACTCTTGTGTGTTTGTCTCCTTCTTCCCTACTCTTTTACTTTCCGCTGTGCATTTTAATTTCCGCTTTTACTTTTGGTTAAGTTTCTCTTCTACTCCTTATTCTCTTAACAACATAGTAAAAGCCTTAGAAGAGTAAATTTTTAATTAGTAAAGGTTTAGGAATAATTAATTCAACCCCCCCTTCTTAATTATTCTGAGGCCACTCGATCCAACAGAGGTGGATGTCATTGGACCTATCTTTGGCCAACACCGTCCAAGGTCAGTTCTGACAACCAGGAGACACATCTTTACAGCCGATGTCACCGAACACATGATGCAACATAGTCTTCCTTTGGTGATTGTTTGCTAGCCACCCAATTATGTTCATGCTATTAAATTATTTACTTTTATTTTGTTTTTACACTGGCTACATGTCATTTTTCTCACCCCACTTTTCTTTATGACAACAAACCTATTCTATTATTTAATTTTTGTCTTAATATTGGTCAAATTTAAATTACCCTAAGTACTGTAAATACAATACATGAAAAACATTCAGTCGTATGCTCACTGTTTTTTTTTTCAATGCAGGTCCTTCCACCAGTAGCTTTCAGTTTTTTGTTTGGATCACAAAAAATTATTCCTGTTCAGAGAGGCTATGGCAAACGTCAACAATGGAAAATCACCATGCACGATGGTGTCCCATCTGTTGCCCAGCCATGGTTCCAATATCTCTCTAAAATTAATTTAATGCCTGGAGATGAGGTAATATTCTTCTTCAGATTTGACGAACATGTATGGGAAGTTGTATTTAGAAAGGAAGTTATAAGGGAAGATGAGGACCTTTCCCGCTGAAGATAATGCGCAAACACCATGGACACAACCTCTTTTTTGTTTATTTCTTTTATGTTTTTATTAATGTTGTTACTCAAATACCGTACGGTATCAGACAATTTATGTTTTATTATTTTGTTGCTTCAATGGTTTTTCCTGCTAAGGTTTAACCATGTTAATTAAGTATCCTTTTTTGTTGTTTAGTTATATTTTGTTATTTATATGTTGATTAAGCTTGGTTATCATCTGTCCATTTTATTGGTTTTTTTCACATTTCCGCATCCCACTTGCAGCCTGTTGGTTGCTCCATGTAGTGCTGTAGGTGTCTTCTTTTGGTTAAATTGGTTACAGGTGTCGTGTGCTGCTGTGTTTGCTCTGTTTCTTCTTCATTTTGTTTCCATCTAAGCGTTGGGTTTTAGTTACAAGTTGACATTTTTTTTCCAGCTATTATTCTCCGCTTTTGGTTTTTCCTGTTCAGCTTTTGTTTCGTCGATTTGGTTTTTGCTGTGGGGATTTTGTTTGACATTTATGTTTTTAGCTATTATTCTCCGGTTTTCGTTTTTCCTGTTCAGCTTTTGTTTCGTCGATTATGGTTTTTGCTGTACATCAGAAATACTATTATGATTATTATTTGCTCACCGTTTTTTTCAAACTTTTTTCCCTGCAAGACTATTCTTCTTACATTGTTTTCGACACAATTTATATGCATTTCTTCCCAATTTCTGTTTCCATTTTTAAAACAATTTTTGGTGGCTTTACATTTTAGATGTATAATGATACATGTCATATTGTTAATTATATCAATTGTAGATGTTTGAATATATATAGCTAGAGTTATAGTTTTTATTCTATCATTCAATATATATAATTCATTTATTATATTTTCCCAAAACCGTGCTTTCTAATTATATTGATAGTGTCATTTTTGGTCGCTGCAAATATTTATCATGGAATTTATAATGTTATTCATGATTTAGCATAGATATAGTTAATGATTAATATTAGTATGAATTATCGAAATAAAATATGGTTACCATAGTTTGTTTTTATAGAAATTTTATATGAAAGAATAGATAATATTTTACTGCATTTGTGTTAACAGTTTTTTTTCCCAAACAAAAAATCAAACTTATTTTATCAATATTTCAAAAAAAACAATCTCCATTTTAGTATAACATGTTTACCACATAATTTAAATTTACCATGTCTGATTATTATATTGCTAATCTGGATTTAAATTTTCTTAAAAAAACCATGATATCATTTTCCTTACAAATAATAGGAGTCTATTGTTACAACTATATTTAAATTGGGCCTTCAAAGTTTACAAGAATTTATTTGTCTTATTTTGATTATCAATTAGCACAACAATTTATATTCTTACAGGAAGATTCCTGAATTCAAATTAAACATTGTTGCTTAAACGATTCTTATTAAAAAATAATATGCAAATTAACAAATGATTTTTTCCTATTCATTAAAAGTTACCACTTCATCAAATTCTATTTTATTTTATTATATTCATTATTACAATTATTATTATTATTGTTATTATCAATAAACTCTAAGTCGGGTTTTTTTTTTCTCTTATGCTTTAACCTCAAATACTATCATTATTATTATACCCTATATTTTTTAAAATACTATTGTGATAACCTCTATTAATACAAATTCAAACATTCCTAACTTTCACCAAGACCGCTTCACCTTCAACACTAAAATTATTAGGCATCCATTTCTTAAATAATACACACAAATAAAACACATTCAAGGGAAAAAAATCCCTATTTGTTGGTTTTTTCGGTATTTGATTCTGGCTCCAACTATCGCTTTCTGCATGCATTCACGGTCATTCCTTCAACTACTACTCCAGCTTTTGCATGCATTCCCGATCATTCAAGAACAAAGAAATTCTTACTCTTTCTTTGTGCATTCTCTCACTCTTTTCTTTCCTTGGTTTGGTTTCTTCCTTTTTGGTTTTTGTTCCTCCATTATTTAAAGTTCGATTTTGTAACTACTCTCAAGCCTTCCATTTTTGTACGCATTTGGTGTTTCCTAGACTTTTCTTGGTTCTTAGGTTTAAATTTTCCAGCTGCTCGGGCTTTCCATTTTGTGCTAATTTCCTACTGTCGTGCATTTTGGTTTGAGTTCTTGCGTTTCTATTTTTGTGTTTACATTTCTTTACGGTCACAACTGCTTTGCTTTGATACATGCATGTTTGGTGTTGTTTATGCATGTTTGTTTGTTACCCTCTTTAACGGTCGGCCTGTTGGGTGGTGTTTTTTTTGTATGCTTTTAGCCAGGGCAAACAAAATCGGGTTTAAATTTTTCGGCTGGTCGGAGTTTCCATTTTGTGGAGAGTTCGTGTTGTCGTGCATTTTGGTTTGAGTTCTTCCGGTTTTGTTTTTTTCTTTACATTTGTTTACGGTCACTGCTGTTTTGGTTTAATACATGCATGTTTGGTGCTATTTATGCATGTTTGTTTCTTACTCTTTTTTACGATCGGCCTGTTGGCTGGTGTTGTTTTTTGTATGTTTTTAGGCAGGTCAAATAAAATCGGGTAATAGCTAAGCTATCATTGCGAGAGTACTATTTTCCTATCGAGGTCACCTTGAATGGCTATACCTGCAATATTTTTTGCTTGTGGGGCCTTAAGTTTTGGTCCATATTTATGCATTTTTGCCTATTCGTTGTTTTTTTAATTCATGTTTTCTCTGCTGTTATTCATCATGACAGAAATTTTTTATGTTTGATAGATACTATATATTGTTATTCCTTTTTGGTGCTCCTATTGGCTGTCAAAAAAAATAGAATCAGGTCAGCTCCATTATTCTTTCTATCTAATTCATCATATTTATAGTCTGACTTATCATTGTTTTTTCAATAAATAACATTCTATTTGTTGTTGTTATCAAGTTATCTGGTTGTTTTGTGGTTTCAATTTCTATGTAAGTGTCTGACTTTTTGTTCAGACTAATGGCATGTATTGTTGACAAGATAAAAACCATCGACGGATCTAAAGAAACTCTAAAACTTGCTATAAGGATAACCGATCTCTGGTTTGTTGGGACACCGGGTAGGTCTGAACAAGCTGAGATGATCATTGTTGACTCTGACGTATGCTCTTAATTCGCTCTTTTTGTTCATGAATTGGTTCTGTTTGTAGCCGTTAATTAGATATTTGTATTATTCATAGAGTGATCAGATCCACGTGGTCTATAAGCAAGACCAGTTAAAGTCATGGAAAATGGATTTGAAGGAAGGTTGTGGTTATGTTATGCACAATTTTAAAGTCACCAAGAATGATGGATAGTACAGAGTTTGTGATCATCCATATAAATTGACATTTATTGGAGTTACCGTTCTCAGACGGTGTGGCTTAGATGGCGTTCCTTTAAAAAATTATAAATTTGTAGATTTTTCAGATATCATTGCTGGCCAATTACAGTTTGACCTATTAGTAGGTAAGCGCAGCTAGATTTACATTTGTAATTTTAGCACCAGTATTTGTGGGTTTTGTTTTCTGTTACTAATTTTTACTTGATTTTTTAGACATCATTGGTGTTGTTGACGAGGTTGTCTTTCATCAGATTTCACCTAGAAGTAAGAGAGTTGTTTTTAAGCTTATGAATTTGAGGTAAACGTCTGATATGTTCTATGAGTTACTAACGGTTGTATTACTGCATGGCTATATGTTGTCAATTCATTGTTTGTATAATGAATTGTTTTGTTTCAGTAACGAATTGGTGTTGTGCACTCTATGGGACGATTATTGTGTCCAATTTATGGAATGTTTGGATCAGCATGAGAATGAAGGGCCTCTTATTATGTTGTTGACCAATGCCAGAATTAAAGAGGGCCAGGGTATACTATGATATATAGTTAGCTGTTTTTCATCTTCATTGGATCCAACTTATGCTTTCATTTCTGAGTGGTACAGGATCCTATCCATGCTCGATTAGCAATTCTTTGAAGGCTTCTAAACTGACTATTAATGAGCCACTGACACCAATTGAAGAATTCAATCAGAAGTATTTGCCTCCTATTGTTATTAATATATGTTTTTTTCTTTTTCCTTCGGTCTGTTATTGATTTATTATGCATAGGCTTTCAGAATTGGGCATTGAGATCCGGTCAGTTTTGACACGTCATTCCCAGTGGAGTTCACAGCCTTCAGGTTCTGTTCAGTTATCATCAAGGGAGACATTCATTTCCAAGTCAGAGGCAAAGAGCATTTATGAGATAAACAACCTTTGTGAAGTAATTCACTTATATATGTTTACCTGTTTATCGTTTCTTTGGATGCCTCCTGCTGAATTTTATAACTGTAATATTTCCTGCAAGAGTTTGTTTGTGTTACTGTTGGTACAATCACAAGGATTCTTATGGACAATCATTCATGGTGTTATCCATCTTGCATTCAGTGCTATAAGAAAATAGATGTCTATCCAGAACCATTTGTGTGCCCATGTGGCAAACACAATGATCGGGCTGTGCTTAGGTCTTTGTTATGCTATTTAAATTTCTATGCCTATATTTATGTTTTAATTTCTTTTTAGTATTTAACCCTATTATATATGTTTCCAAATATAGAGTTGAAGTCATGGTCAATTATAAAGATGAAAACACAAAATTTCTCCTGTGGGATCGTGAATGCACTGAATTGATTGGGCAGTCAGTTGATGAAGTCAACACCCTCAAAATAGAAGTAGGTGTCTATAATTTCAAAATACAAAATTTAATGTTGGCATAATGTTTAATTTTATTTATGTTTTTTCCTGTTCAAGGATGGTGATCTAGATTTAAATGCCTCCCCAAAAGCACTTGATAAACTACTGAGTCATTTGTTCGCCTTCAAAGTAAAAATCCAGCCGCAGTAAAAAAATTATACTATTTTGAAGTGCTCCAGTGACTTTAATTAATGATGTTCTGGACATGTTGCCTGATGCTGAGGTCCTATTTTATGGAGTTGTTCCTCTTCATTATTTTTATATGTATATCTTATTTATATATGCTTATTTATTTTTCATTGACTCTACCGGTATCAATCAACATCTTATGCAGACATGTTCAAAGATTGAAGTTGCAACACCGTTTGATTCCAATGATCCTATCCACGATGAATTTGTAAGTTTTTAGTTTTACCATCTTATTCCAATATACTATTTTCATAGACATATTTGTACCAGGATTCTAATCCACATTCATAAACATTATCGAATGGGATCAAGAATCCCGACTGCCATTTGCATAAAGTTCAGCTTTTGCATCGACTTATTCTTATTGTTTGTTCTATCCAGCAATCCATTTCTATAACAGCAGACCATGATCCACATATTGAACTTCCCTTGACACCAACAAAATGACAACCATTTAATGAATGTGATGATGAAGCAAGAAGCTCCCAGATTTCACCAGCTCAACTATCGTCCAACAAATTAGCAAAACATGAGAAGATAGAATAGATTTTGTTGCTTAGGAATAGCCAACGCTTTTTGCTTTTTTTTTGGTTTTTTGAAAATTGTAATTGAACTATCTTTGTTTTATTTTGGTGTCTAATCCTGGATGGTATCGGCTATTCCTGTGGTGTCCCCAAAATAATGACTGGTTTAATAGTAATGATTTAAATAACAGAAACCATGGTAAATTTTTTCTTCTTCTTCTTTTTCTTTCTCATTTCTTTCTCTTTTCACAATAATTAAGTTTAGAAGGAAAATCCTTACTATAGAGTCCTGAATGGCCAGTTCACAACTCTATTCGAAGTCATTTCTTTCTTACCGCTCGTAATCTCTAAACTATTTTGTTGTTTCAAAAAAGCAGAGTATACCAACCATTACTTTAGGTCGTCACGTGAAAATAATAAAACAAAATACGGTCGGTAAACTATTTTGCAAATGAAGTTTGCTAATGCTTTCTTTTCAAATAACAAGATTAAACATAAATACATTCATCATTTAAAGCTGTCCAAAATATGAGAGTTTTACAAAATACATAGTGCCATCCAAAGCAAAAGTATCCACTGTAGTAGCTTCAGCCACATGTGTACAATCATCAAATTCCTATACAATAGGTCTACCCGTACAAAAACAAAAGAGTAAACCTAACAGTCAGTCCTAGATACACCTACCCTCAAAAAGTATATAAAACTAGTCCATAGAACTGTCTACTATGATGAAGAGCCTCCACTGATCGCCATCTCTCCAGGGCCACTATCCTCCGTAGAGTCTGCCTCGGATGCCGACATGACGTCCTCGGGAAAATCCACCTCAGGGAGTGGGTCCTCATCACCCTCTAGAAAGTCAAGAGCATCCACAGCAGGCTCAGGAGGTAGCTCCTCGAGATCCTCCTCAGGGTCTTCCTCGGATGGCGTTACCTCAATCACTTGGACTGGCTCCACTAGATGGTATGGTGTAGGCGTGGGTAGTATCCACTCCATAGTACGCTGAAGCGTGCGCGGGGGTTCATCTGGATGCACCAATGAAGTAGCCGTAAATCGAATCGTGCCCCGAAATCGGCACCTCGTGTTGCCTTCGAGGGTCTCCCAAGCTCCCTCTAGGAACTCCATCTCCACTCGATCATGGATTAGCTGCGTCGCCATCACGATCTACAAGAAAGAAAAGAAACGGGTAGACTCTTTCACGAAGATCTAACAACGCCGCAACACAATGCGTCTCATAACCACTACATACAAGTAAAAGGGGTATCTTTAGGCTTTTCATCTCTGGTAATCGATTACACAGCCTTGGTAATCGATTACCAGAGGCCAAACTCGAATTATATAGCTTCAGGACATGAAACCTGCAAAAATGCAATGTCTAATCGATTACACATAACTGGTAATCGATTACCAGTGGCATGTTTCTCTGTGTAATCGATTACACAGCCTGGTAATCGATTACCAGAGGCCTCCACAACCTGCTGCCTTCATTTCTAAGCCTAGTAATCGATTACACCCCCTTGGTAATCGATTACCAGAAGCCCTCCTAGCTTCCTGACCTTGTTTTCAAGCCTAGTAATCGATTACACTCCCTTGGTAATCGATTACCAGAGACCATCTTAGTCTCTTGTCTTCATTTTTAAGCCTTGTAATCGATTACCCACCCTTGGTAATCGATTACCAGAGGCCATATCCCATATATCAATCAAAGTTCAAAGCTGGCCAGCCACCACACAAGCCTCCTTGCTTTGTGGTCTTTGTTCCTTTTATCTGTTGATTGCCAGGAGCTCGCCTGCTTAGGTACATCACAGGTTCTCACTGACTGACTATGCCCGGGTTGGGTCGGGATTGGTCAAGCTTGGTTTTGGGCAATAGCACCCCACCTAACGTCCCCAAGGTCTCCTGACCCCCGCGACATATCTCCAGGTACCACTCTATGGTCAACGAATAAAAGCAAGAAGTTTCACCCTTCTACACTTCCTCATTTCAAGCTTGTAGGATTATGGGGTACCCATCACATGTGGTACTAGGTGGAGGTCGGACGATGGTGCAAAACAAGTTCTCCACATCCACAAATCACGTACAAACCCACCATCCCCTGTTGCCCACCTCCAACTGAGCTCACGTACTCCCACGTAGCCCTTACCCTCGTTCCTCTCAATGCCGAGTCCCCATCAATCCTCCCAAGCTTCCACAACATCCAAGTAATTCAACATCCACTCATCACAAACTAACAAAACCAAGCAAAACAGGGAAAAGGCAGGAAACTCTGCCCAAAACTCAAACCAAAAATCACAGCTTTTTCTCACTTAAAGACCCCAGCAACATTTCCTTCGTTCCAATTCGTTCACCGTTGGATCGACTTGAAACTTTTACTGGAAGTCCCTAGTACATAAGTCTACATTTTGACCGTTGGGATCTGCTAGCAAATGTCCAGAACCCTATATGTACTACCCTTTTCACAACCAGCCATACACAAGCATTTTTCTGCACTTATACAAAATTCTGCTGCACATTTCAACAGCAAAATTCTGCATAAAGTGCAGATTTCGAAAACCACTCTTGCCTTCATCCAATTTTGCCCAAATCGAATCCAACAAGTCCCAAATCATGTATTAATCATGTCTAAACCAAGGACAAGCTTCAGACTAAAGCAACACAAAATCTAGGTATCCAAAACCCCTCAATTTAATGGATTTTCAAGGTTTGAGAAGTGAAATTGAGAATGGGGTAAATTTGGAGCAAACTCTCACCTCACACAAGTCTATAACATCAATTTAAACTTGTTCAAACTGGATTTACACCTAAAATTCCACCGAACCAAAATTTGACTCCTCAACACCCAATTTTACCCTAGAAATGGCTCTTTGTTCACTTTGGTCATTTGTTTTTCTCTCTAGCACAGCCCAAACTTTCTCATAAGTCCTGAATGACATTTCAAGCTAGGATTAACTCACTTTCACTTCCAAATACCACTAAATCCAGATTTGGTCTTCCAACTCTCAAAACCTCACTCTTTTTCCACTCATAACACCATATTCTCACTTTCTAACCCTAGGTTAACTCTACCCTTCATCTCTAACAATTTTCCATAAGCAATTTCAGCACATAAACATCACAAGCATCATCATAAAAACCCTAAAACTGAATGGGTAAGCTTAACTCATCCAAACATGGCAAGTTCAACATGCTTTCAACAAATTTCTTCACAAATAACTATCATGAAGCAGAAACCTAGCAAAACTACCCATCATATCTCCCAAAACCCAATACCCACGAAAATCAAGTGAGAAAGAAGTCTACCCAAACCTGAAATTTCGAGGTCCCACACGTAGAGATGCGCTTCACGACTCCGAAAATGCCTTCCTTTCGCGATTTGGAGCAGAAATGATGACCAAAGGTTGGAGCTTTGTTGGAGCTTCAATGGAGGATGAGAGGGGAGAAGAAAGCTACGTGAGAGAGAGGGAGAGAGCTTCTGAAATTTCTGGGGCTGAGTGAGGAGAGAGAGAGTTGCTTTTTGGCTTTAAAATAACTTTTCTCTTTTCCTATTATTTTATTTAAGCTATGCCACATGTCTCCATTTGAGTGGAGCAAAAAAAAAAGGCCCACTTTTTCCTCTTGATGTGACTCATACTCAGTCACAAAAAGGAAAAAAATCTGACCTTTGCAACGCTAAAAAAAAAATTCTGCCTCGGTTTGCGTGTCGTTTCTCTGGTTCCCGTTCCTCGCGTTCCTCTGCGTCCGTCGGGGCCAGTTTTCGAAAGTAGGCAATATATATATCAAAACGCTCAGAATGAAACCCCGAGCGTGGTTCAGAGGTTGGTTTTGTTAAATTTTAAGTTACACACAAAACGATGATTTTTAGACTAATTAATTGAGAATTAACCTATAACCTTCCAGTTATGGATTTCTCTTCCTTAATCAGCCTAACCCACGTATCTTGCCCCCACTATTCCTACTTCTACCAGGAACATATATGCATATACACTGAATAATACTTATATATATATATATATATATATATATATATATATATATATATAATCATACAAATTGCACCGTTTACAAAAATTCCGGGTAGAAATTTCCAGGATGTCACAATTCCAGTCTAGCATCCTGTTTATTTGCAAATTCTAATAGAACTCTTTAATTTGACATGCTGTCACCGTTTACTATGATTCTGTCAAACATTACGCTTATACTAGCATGCATTATTCCAGTTTGACATGCTGTTTATATCTTTTTCACAATGTTTAGATGTGTTAATTTATTATCCGAGATTATGATTTATTATTTTTTTATAACAGATTTTTTTAAAAAATATTATTTATTCCACGATAACTTAAGTATGCGTGGATGATTCGTTGTTTATGATTAAGTGAATGTCTTAATTACCAAATTTGGTCAACGCCTCTCTAGATCTTAATAGCTTAAGCTTAATTTAATTTAAGTTAATTTATGATATGTATTGAGCAAAATCTGTTATCCGCTTCCGCATCTATACATAAAGAAACAAAAATTGCTCTCATGTATTAATCATATAATTTTGTACACTTTTATAAAATAACATAAGCTATGACTTTAAAGAAGGGCAGACTAAATATTTTATCAATGAATGAATTATACTTCTGTTCGTCACAACATACTTGATATTAAATTCCTTATCGATCAACACCTGTATCGAGCTTAATAGTCTGAGTTTAATTTAATTTAATTCAATTTATTATATATATCAGGCAAAATCTGGTATCCAGTTCCGCATGTATATAAGAAGAAACAAATATGGTTGTCATGTATTCATCATGTAATGTCGTTAAGTTTTTAAATATTATACAAGATATCATTTTAAAGAAGGCGAGGGTAAATATTTTATCAATGAATGAATGCTACTTCTATTGCTCGCAACATATTTGATATGAAGTTTCTTATCAATCTTACCAATCCATGTCTATAGGTACATGTGTCATTACTATTTAAATTAAAAGTATCCAGATTTTGCCAGTTGTAAATCCCAAATTTGTTATTACACTCTTTTAGTTGCATTTCATTACTTACTGCTTAAGTTAATTATGACAGAGCTCATTTGAATAAGCTTTAACCAAAAAAAGTTCAACTACAAAGTCCTCAACAATCCTCGCTGTTTGTTTCTATCTTTTACCATTTGAGTTTCCAATATAATTGTTCCTTCCAACAACACTCCACTGTTCAAATATAAACTACAATATCATCAACTGAACACAATAGGAACATGGAAAACCATAGATTTATAAGCAAGTCTGATTCAACAAAAGCCAAGAGCAACAGAAAGCATATTAGACAACAAAAAGTCCACCTTGATGTTCAGCATAGTGTCCATGCAAGTCTCAATCCAGCTTCATCCCACACTGAAGATGATTATAACCAACCAAAGACACCACCTCATAGTGTTCATGCAACTGCCGATCGGGCTCCACACGATGCTGAAGATCATTGTGCGTTATCAAAGTTAACATTTTTATATCTTTACATTCAACTCATATTAGTAAATTATGTTGATACAATATCCATATATATTTTGTTGTTAAAAGGTAAGAAATTCATATATTTGATGCAAGATTATAGCAATGCATGTCATTTCAACATTCGGATTGAATCATTATCATTATTTGCTATTTCTATCATGCTTTTTCTGTTTTGAAGTTAATATCTGCGATTCATCTGAGAATGAGACTTCTGGATCAGCAAAAGGTAGGATTACAAATCTCCTTCATTTGCTTATTAATTTCACTTCTAATCATAATACCTAACTACAACTTTCGTAGAATCTAAGACTATTTCTTCAGTTGGATATCCAAACTGTGAATCCTCACTGTTAGTGCTTAGCTCTACTGAGTTTTAAAAGATTGGCTAAGATTTTGTTAAAACATAAGCACTTAGACAATGAAGGAAAGCTGGAATTGCTGCACATGATGTCCAACGTTATGTCAAGGAATCAGATTGGGCTGCACAATGCACAAGGCAAGATAAAATGTCAAATGAAGAATTGAAGCTGCAGGATCCACGATGTCGGATACAATGTCCAGGACATCCTGCCCGAAAATACTGGACACATAAATCTGTTATATCTTTAACAGATTGTGCAGGATCCACGATGTCGGATACAATGTCCAGGACATCCTGCCCGAAAATACTGGACACATAAATCTGTTATCTCTTTAACAGATTATTGTGCAGTTAGCAACAGACTAGACGATCTATCTCTAGGAACGAATTAAAAGATAATTAAAGTTCGAATTACAAACTTGAATAGTTCGTTCAGGGATTAAAGATTAAAGATAAAAACTAAAAGATCAAACTTTATCTTTTAGATCTTTAAGTGCAGATTTTCAGGAGAATGATAGATCTCACCCAGCACAAGTAGTTGCAGCCCAGACACGCACACTACTATATAAACATGAAGGCTGCACGAGTTTTGTACCAAGTCCGGGATTGAAGAGTTATTTTGTGAGTTTTGGGACTTGAGTGTTTTGTGAGCCACCTTGATGTTACCCTAACATCAAGTGTTGGACCTGAGTGTGTAGAGTTGATCTCTATTGTTCAGAGAGCAATCTCTGGTGTGTATTTGATTTAATTGTAAACATGGGAGAGTGATTGAGAGGGAGTGAGAAGGGTTCTCATATCTAAGAGTGGCTCTTAGGTAGAGGTTGCACGGGTAGTGGTTAGGTGAGAAGGTTGTAAACAGTGGCTGTTAGATCTTCGAACTAACACTATTTTAGTGGATTTCCTCCCTGGCTTGGTAGCCCCCAGATGTAGGTGACGTTGCACCGAACTGGGTTAACAATTCTCTTGTGTTATTTACTTGTTTAATCTGTTCATACGGTCATATACAATCTGCATGTTCTAAAACGCGATGTCGTGACATCCTGTACGACATCTGTCCCCAGTATCAGAATTTCAATTGGTATCAGAGCAGGCACTCGAAATCACTGAGTGAGATCTAGGGAGATAAATTCTGATGAACATGGAGAAAGAAGGAGGACCAGTGAACAGACCACCAATTCTGGATGGAACCAACTATGAATACTGGAAAGCAAGGATGGTGGCCTTCCTCAAATCACTGGATAGCAGAACCTGGAAAGCTGTCATCAAAGGCTGGGAACATCCCAAGATGCTGGACATAGAAGGAAAGCCCACTGATGGATTAAAGCCAGAAGAAGACTGGACAAAAGAAGAAGACGAATTGGCACTTGGAAACTCCAAAGCCTTGAATGCTCTATTCAATGGAGTTGACAAGAATATCTTCAGACTGATCAACACATGCACTGTGGCCAAGGATGCATGGGAGATCCTGAAAACTACTCATGAAGGAACCTCCAAAGTGAAGATGTCCAGATTGCAACTATTGGCTACAAAATTCGAAAATCTGAAGATGAAGGAGGAAGAGTGTATTCATGACTTCCACATGAACATTCTTGAAATTGCCAATGCTTGCACTGCCTTGGGAGAAAGGATGACAGATGAAAAGCTGGTGAGAAAGATCCTCAGATCGTTGCCTAAGAGATTTGACATGAAAGTCACTGCAATAGAGGAGGCCCAAGACATGTGCAACATGAGAGTAGATGAACTCATTGGTTCCCTTCAAACCTTTGAGCTAGGACTCTCGGATAGGACTGAAAAGAAGAGCAAAAACCTGGCGTTCGTGTCCAATGATGAAGGAGAAGAAGATGAGTATGACCTGGATACTGATGAAGGTCTGACTAATGCAGTTGTGCTCCTTGGAAAACAGTTCAACAAAGTGCTGAACAGAATGGACAGAAGGCAGAAACCACATGTCCGGAACATCCCTTTCGACATCAGGAAAGGTAGTGAATACCAGAAAAGGTCAGATGAAAAGCCCAGTCACAGCAAAGGAGTTCAATGCCATGGGTGTGAAGGCTATGGACACATCAAAGCTGAATGTCCCACTCATCTCAAGAAACAGAGGAAAGGACTTTCTGTATGTCGGTCTGATGATACAGAGAGTGAACAAGAAAGTGATTCTGACAGAGATGTGAATGCACTCACTGGGAGATTTGAATCTGCTGAAGATTCAAGTGATACAGATAGTGAAATCACTTTTGATGAGCTTGCTATATCCTATAGAGAACTATGCATCAAAAGTGAGAAGATTCTTCAGCAAGAAGCACAACTAAAGAAGGTCATTGCAAATCTGGAGGCTGAGAAGGAGGCACATGAAGAGGAAATCTCTGAACTTAAAGGAGAAATTGGTTTTCTGAACTCTAAACTGGAAAACATGACAAAATCAATAAAGATGCTGAATAAAGGCTCAGATTTGCTTGATGAGGTGCTACAGCTTGGGAAGAATGGTGGAAACCAGAGAGGACTTGGATTTAATCATAAGTCTGCTGGCAGAACGACCATGACAGAATTTGTTCTTGCCAAAAACAGCACTGGAGCCACGATGTCACAACATCGGTCTCGACATCATGGAACGCAGCAGAAAAAGAGCAAAAGAAAGAAGTGGAGGTGTCACTACTGTGGCAAGTATGGTCACATAAAGCCCTTTTGCTATCATTTACATGGCCATCCATATCATGGAACTCAAGGTAGCAGCAGCGGAAGGAAGATGATGTGGGTTCCAAAACACAAGACTGTTAGTCTTGTTGTTCATACTTCACTTAGAGCATCAGCTAAGGAAGATTGGTACCTAGATAGCAGCTGTTCCAGACACATGACAGGAGTTAAAGAATTCCTGGTGAACATTGAACCTTGCTCCACCAGCTATGTGACATTTGGAGATGGCTCTAAAGGAAAGATCACTGGAATGGGAAAGCTAGTCCATGATGGACTTCCTAGTCTGAACAAAGTACTGCTGGTGAAGGGACTGACTGCGAACTTGATCAGCATCAGTCAGTTGTGTGATGAAGGATTCAATGTAAACTTCACAAAGTCAGAATGCTTGGTGACAAATGAGAAGAGTGAAGTCCTAATGAAGGGCAGCAGATCAAAGGACAACTGTTACCTATGGACACCTCAAGAAACCAGTTACTCCTCCACATGTCTATTCTCCAAAGAAGATGAAGTCAAAATATGGCATCAAAGATTTGGACATCTGCACTTAAGAGGCATGAAGAAAATCATTGACAAAGGTGCTGTTAGAGGCATTCCCAATCTGAAAATAGAAGAAGGCAGAATCTGTGGTGAATGTCAGATTGGAAAGCAAGTCAAGATGTCCCACCAGAAGCTTCAACATCAGACCACTTCCAGGGTGCTGGAACTACTTCACATGGACTTGATGGGGCCTATGCAAGTTGAAAGCCTTGGAGGAAAAAGGTATGCCTATGTTGTTGTGGATGATTTCTCCAGATTTACCTGGGTCAACTTTATCAGAGAGAAATCAGACACCTTTGAAGTATTCAAGGAGTTGAGTCTAAGACTTCAAAGAGAAAAAGACTGTGTCATCAAAAGAATCAGGAGTGACCATGGCAGAGAGTTTGAGAACAGCAAGTTTACTGAATTCTGCACATCTGAAGGCATCACTCATGAGTTCTCTGCAGCCATTACACCACAACAAAATGGCATAGTTGAAAGGAAAAACAGGACTTTGCAAGAAGCTGCTAGGGTCATGCTTCATGCCAAAGAACTTCCCTATAATCTCTGGGCTGAAGCCATGAACACAGCATGCTATATCCACAACAGAGTCACACTTAGAAGAGGGACTCCAACCACACTGTATGAAATCTGGAAAGGGAGGAAGCCAACTGTCAAGCACTTCCACATCTTTGGAAGTCCATGTTACATTTTGGCAGATAGAGAGCAAAGGAGAAAGATGAATCCCAAGAGTGATGCAGGAATATTCCTGGGATACTCTACAAACAGCAGAGCATATAGAGTATTCAATTCCAGAACCAAAACTGTGATGGAATCCATCAATGTGGTTGTTGATGACCTAACTCCAGCAAGAAAGAAGGATGTCGAAGAAGATGTCAGAACATCGGGAGACAATGTAGCAGATACAGCTAAAAGCGCAGAAGATGCAGAAAACTCTGATTCTGCTACAGATAAACCAAACATCAATCAACTTGACAAGAGTCCCTCCATTAGAATCCAGAAGATGCACCCCAAGGAGCTGATTATAGGAGATCCAAACAGAGGAGTCACTACAAGATCAAGGGAGATTGAGATTGTCTCCAATTCATGTTTTGTCTCCAAAATTGAGCCCAAGAATGTGAAAGAGGCACTGACTGATGAGTTCTGGATCAATGCTATGCAAGAAGAATTGGAGCAATTCAAAAGGAATGAAGTTTGGGAGCTAGTTCCTAGACCCGAGGGAACAAATGTGATTGGCACCAAGTGGATCTTCAAGAACAAAACCAATGAAGAAGGTGTTATAACCAGAAACAAGGCCAGACTTGTTGCTCAAGGCTACACTCAGATTGAAGGTGTAGACTTTGATGAAACTTTCGCCCCTGTTGCTAGACTTGAGTCCATCAGATTGTTACTTGGTGTAGCTTGCATCCTCAAATTCAAGCTGTACCAGATGGATGTGAAGAGCGCGTTTCTGAATGGATACCTGAATGAAGAAGCCTATGTGGAGCAGCCAAAGGGATTTGTAGATCCAACTCATCCAGATCATGTATACAGGCTCAAGAAGGCTCTCTATGGATTGAAGCAAGCTCCAAGAGCTTGGTATGAAAGGCTAACAGAGTTCCTTACTCAGCAAGGGTATAGGAAGGGAGGAATTGACAAGACCCTTTTTGTCAAACAAGATGCTGAAAACTTGATGATAGCACAGATATATGTTGATGACATTGTGTTTGGAGGGATGTCGAATGAGATGCTTCGACATTTTGTCCAACAGATGCAATCTGAATTTGAGATGAGTCTTGTTGGAGAGCTGACTTATTTTCTGGGACTCCAAGTGAAACAGATGGAAGACTCCATATTCCTCTCACAAAGCAAGTATGCAAAGAACATTGTCAAGAAGTTTGGGATGGAAAATGCCAGCCATAAAAGAACACCTGCACCTACTCACTTGAAGCTGTCAAAAGATGAAGCTGGCACCAGTGTTGATCAAAGTCTGTACAGAAGCATGATTGGGAGCTTACTATATTTAACAGCTAGCAGACCTGACATCACCTATGCAGTAGGTGTTTGTGCAAGATATCAAGCCAACCCTAAGATAAGTCACTTGACTCAAGTAAAGAGAATTCTGAAATATGTAAATGGCACCAGTGACTATGGGATTATGTACTGTCATTGTTCAGATTCAATGCTGGTTGGGTATTGTGATGCTGATTGGGCTGGAAGTGTAGATGACAGAAAAAGCACTTCTGGTGGATGCTTTTATCTGGGCAACAATCTTATTTCATGGTTCAGCAAGAAGCAGAACTGTGTGTCCCTATCTACTGCAGAAGCAGAATATATTGCAGCAGGAAGCAGCTGTTCACAACTTGTTTGGATGAAGCAGATGCTGAAGGAGTACAATGTCGAACAAGATGTCATGACATTGTACTGTGACAACATGAGTGCTATTAATATTTCTAAAAATCCTGTTCAACACAGCAGAACCAAGCACATTGACATTAGACATCACTATATTAGAGATCTTGTTGATGATAAAGTGATCACACTGAAGCACGTTGACACTGAGGAACAAATAGCAGATATTTTCACAAAGGCATTGGATGCAAATCAGTTTGAAAAACTGAGGGGCAAGCTGGGCATTTGTCTGCTAGAAGACTTATAGCAATTACTTCTATCTGAATGTGCTCAAACGTTAATAGCACATTCACTACTGGGCCAAAACAGATTCGACCGTTGCTTCACACGCCCCTCTACATTCCTCATTCAAATTTATATTTTCGTGGCACTCTCGTTTTCATCAGCATACCCCAGCACCTCTCAGATTTTCACGAAACCATTTCAAAAGCTCTGCTTCTCCATGGCTACCTCACCAAAAGATACTTCATCTCCTGGTTCACCCTCTGTACCATCATCTCCATCATCCACCAAAGCACCATCAAACCAGGAACAACCTGAATTCCATATCCAACCCATACAAATGATTCCTGGTCAAGCCCCTGTTCCTGAGAAACTGGTTCCCAAAAGACAACAGGGAGTGAAGATTTCTGAAAACCCTAGCCTTGCAACAAGTCCTAGGGAAGTAGACACGGAGATGGATAAGAAGATCCGCAGTATTGTGAGTAGCATTCTGAAAAATGTTTCTGTCCCTGATGCTGATGAAGATGTTCCAACATCTTCCACCCCAAATGTTTCTGTCCCTGATGCTGACAAAGATGTTCCAACATCTTTCACCCCAAATGCTGAAGTCCCCTCTTCATCCAGTAAAGAGAAATCAACAGAGGAAGAGGATCAAGTCACAGAGGAGACCCCTGCACCAAAGGCACCAGAACCTGCTCCAGGTGACCTCATTGACTTAGAAGAAGTAGAATCTGATGAGGAACCCATTGCCAACAAGTTGGCACCCGGCATTGCAGAAAGATTACAAAGCAGAAAGGGGAAAACCCCCATTACTAGGTCTGGACGAATCAAAACTATGGCACAGAAGAAGAGCACACCAATCACTCCTACCACATCCAGATGGAGCAAAGTTGCAATTCCTTCCAAGAAGAGGAAAGAAATTTCCTCATCTGATTCTGATGATGATGTCGAACTAGATGTTCTCGACATCAAGAGGGCCAAGAAATCAGGGAAAAAGGTGCCTGGAAATGTCCCTGATGCACCATTGGACAACATTTCATTCCACTCCATTGGCAATGTTGAAAGGTGGAAATTTGTATATCAACGCAGACTTGCTGTTGAAAGAGAACTGGGAAGAGATGCCTTGGATTGCAAGGAGATCATGGACCTCATCAAGGCTGCTGGACTGCTGAAAACTGTCACCAAGTTGGGAGTTGCTATGAAAGTTTAGTCAGGGAATTCATTGTCAACATTCCCTCTGACATAACAAACAGAAAGAGTGATGATTATCAGAAAGTGTTTGTCAGAGGAAAATGTGTTAGATTCTCCCCTGCTGTAATCAACAAATACCTGGGCAGACCAACTGAAGGAGTGGTGGATATTGCTGTTTCTGAGCATCAAATTGCCAAGGAAATCACTACCAAACAAGTCCAGCATTGGCCAAAGAAAGGGAAGCTTTCTGCAGGGAAGCTAAGTGTGAAGTATGCAATCCTGCATAGGATTGGCGCTGCAAACTGGGTACCCACCAATCACACTTCCACTGTTGCCACAGGTTTGGGTAAATTTCTGTATGCTGTTGGAACCAAGTCCAAATTTAATTTTGGAAACTATATTTTTGATCAAACTGTTAAGCATTCAGAATCCTTTGCTGTCAAATTACCCATTGCCTTCCCAACTGTATTGTGTGGCATTATGTTGAGTCAACATCCCAATATTTTAAACAACATTGACTCTGTGATGAAGAGAGAATCGGCTCTGTCCCTGCATTACAAACTGTTTGAGGGGACACATGTCCCAGACATTGTCTCGACATCAGGGAAAGCTGCTGCTTCAGGTGCTGTGTCCAAGGATGCTTTGATTGCTGAACTCAAGGACACATGCAAGGTGCTGGAAGCAACCATCAAAGCCACCACAGAGAAGAAAATGGAGCTGGAACGCCTGATCAAAAGACTCTCAGACAGTGGCATTGATGATGGTGAAGCAGCTGAGGAAGAAGAAGAAGCAGCTGAGGAAGAAGAAGAAGCCGCTGAGGAAGATGCAGCAGAGGATACAGAATCCGATGATGATGATTCTGAAGCCACCCCATGACCATCAGACCTTTATTTTTGCTTTTACTTTTACTAGTTATTGGTCTGTAATATTTGCACATTAATTTCATGCATTCTACTTTTGCCAAATTCTGTCTAAAAAGGGGGAGTAGTATTAAATTAAATTAAATGCATGAGTTATGATTTTGAGTAGTAGGCTACGATGTATGCATGATTTTGAGTAGTAGGATACGATGTATGCATGATTCATGATTCTGAGGGGGAGTTGTATGTATATGATTTTGAGGGGGAGACTGCTACTGCTGATGATGACTGATGTAAGCTACTGTAACTACTAGTAGCTGATAGAAGATGCCGCAGTGAACTGCTTCACAGCAGTAAGAGCATGGAGACAGGGGGAGCAGAAAGCTGATGTCACAAGAGATGTCTTAACATCCTGGAAAAGACTAGTAGCTGATAGAAGATGCCGCAGTGAACTGCTTCACAGCAGTAGGAGCATGGAGACAGGGGGAGCAGAAAGCTGATGTCACGTGAGATGTCTTGACATCCTGGAAACGACTTGCAACTTGCAGAATTTTGTTGTCGCCACTACAGAAACCGCTGTGCTTGATTACTCTGATAATGAAAGTTGCTGATCCCACTTGCATAACTGCTCGTACCTGCTCAGGAAGTGTCTAAGTATGTTTTAGACAAAATTTGCCAAAGGGGGAGATTGTTAGTGCTTAGCTCTACTGAGTTTTAAAAGATTGGCTAAGATTTTGTTAAAACATAAGCACTTAGACAATGAAGGAAAGCTGGAATTGCTGCACATGATGTCCAACGTTATGTCAAGGAATCAGATTGGGCTGCACAATGCACAAGGCAAGATAAAATGTCAAATGAAGAATTGAAGCTGCAGGATCCACGATGTCGGATACAATGTCCAGGACATCCTGCCCGAAAATACTGGACACATAAATCTGTTATATCTTTAACAGATTGTGCAGGATCCACGATGTCGGATACAATGTCCAGGACATCCTGCCCGAAAATACTGGACACATAAATCTGTTATCTCTTTAACAGATTATTGTGCAGTTAGCAACAGACTAGACGATCTATCTCTAGGAACGAATTAAAAGATAATTAAAGTTCGAATTACAAACTTGAATAGTTCGTTCAGGGATTAAAGATTAAAGATAAAAACTAAAAGATCAAACTTTATCTTTTAGATCTTTAAGTGCAGATTTTCAGGAGAATGATAGATCTCACCCAGCACAAGTAGTTGCAGCCCAGACACGCACACTGCTATATAAACATGAAGGCTGCACGAGTTTTGTACCAAGTCCGGGATTGAAGAGTTATTTTGTGAGTTTTGGGACTTGAGTGTTTTGTGAGCCACCTTGATGTTACCCTAACATCAAGTGTTGGACCTGAGTGTGTAGAGTTGATCTCTATTGTTCAGAGAGCAATCTCTGGTGTGTATTTGATTTAATTGTAAACATGGGAGAGTGATTGAGAGGGAGTGAGAGGGGTTCTCATATCTAAGAGTGGCTCTTAGGTAGAGGTTGCACGGGTAGTGGTTAGGTGAGAAGGTTGTAAACAGTGGCTGTTAGATCTTCGAACTAACACTATTTTAGTAGATTTCCTCCCTGGCTTGGTAGCCCCCAGATGTAGGTGACGTTGCACCGAACTGGGTTAACAATTCTCTTGTGTTATTTACTTGTTTAATCTGTTCATACGGTCATATACAATCTGCATGTTCTAAAACGCGATGTCGTGACATCCTGTACGACATCTGTCCCCAGTATCAGAATTTCACTCACATCATGATTCTTCAATGAACACAAGAGGTAAATGTCTTATGCAATTTTTTTTGTTTTTTAAATGACACAATAAAACATATTCTAAAGTATTCTACCAGTTAATGTTCTTATATCTATTTTAGCCATTCCTATAAAAAATAATTCTCGATGCTTACGGTTATGGTCTAATATCTAATGTTATCATTCCAGAATATTTTGATCTTGGTGACCAGCTCATACAATGTAGACATTGTAATGCTAAAATGTGGTATCATGAAAACATATCAAAACATTCAAATGCCTCAAGCCCACGATTCAGCCTATGTTGTGGAGATGGCAAGATTGAACTTTCATTGTTACAGAATCCACCTAAATTTCTGCAACATCTTCTATTTGAGCAAAATACAGCTTATGCAAAAAATTATCAATAGAACATAAGAACTTATAACATGATGTTCGCATTTACTTTTGCTAGTATTAAATTTGACAAAACAATTGGTCATTCTAGAGGTCCTCCTACAATCAAAATTCAGGGTCAACCCTGTCACAGAATTGGAAGTCTATTACCAATGCCTGGAAAAGAACCTAAATTTGCACAATTATATATCTATGAAACAGAAAATGAAGTTCAAAATAGAATTAACATCATGAGGTAGTTAACAACACAGAGCCAATATAAGATCCCTGATTTTGATTGATGTCCATTGTTTATTTTACATTAGCATCCTCTTAATTTTTTATATATTTGAATATCTAGATTTTCAACCACAATAATGAAATAGAGGCACATATTGTCTCAAATTTGCAAAAAATGTTGGATGAAAACAATGCTTATGCAAAAAGTTTCAGGATGGCAAGGGATAGATTAACAGACACTCAAGTGCATAATGTCAGACTCAAATTGATTGTTGGTCGAGAAAAAGATGGTTGTACATATAATATACCAAGTGTCCTAGAAGTTGCTGCACTTATTGCAGGTGATATTGATGCAAATTCGAATAGAGATATTATTGTTGATACTCAAAATGGGCAATTGCAGAGGATACATGAATTACATTGTAGTTATCTAGCTCTACAATATCCTCTATTGTTTCCTTATGGAGAAGATGGATATAGGACTGACATTCTACATCGTGATACATTAAGCGGGAAAAGAAGAAAAAGGAATCGTCTTACAATGAGAGAGTGGTTTGCTTATAGACTACAATGCAAACCCAATGAAGATCAAACTATGCTGCATTCTAGAAAACTATTCCAGCAATTTGTTGCTGAAGGATACACAATGATTGAATCCGAAAGACTCTCCTATGTTAGAAACAACCAAAAGAAACTCAGAGTTGATAAGTTCTGTAGCTTGCAGCAGTCATCCGAAGCTGGAAATACAGAAGGTTTAGGCCAAGGCAAGAGGATTATCTTACCTTCAACCTTTGTTGGTAGCCCACGTTACATGGATCAACTTTATTTTGATGGCATAGTTATATGCAGTCACATAGGCTTCCCAAATCTTTTTACTACTTTTACCTGCAATCCAAATTGGCCTGAAATTCATAGGCTGCTAACACCTTTGAATTTGACACCAATAGATAGGCCAGAAATAATCTCCCGCATTTTCAAGCTTAAATATGAGCAGATGTTATCAGACCTTACAAAGAATCACCTGCTAGGCAAAGTCATCGCATGTAAGTTGATGCTAATTTCTATTTGTAGTGCTACAAATAGATAAGCAATTTATTGAAAATTATGTTTTCTTTAATACCTTTTTATTAATCATATTTGGTTACAACTACAGACATGTACACTGTGGAATTCCAAAAACAAGGGCTTCCTCATGTCCATTTATTGTTATTTTTACACGCCAACAACAAATATCCATCTCCAAACGATATTGATAATATTATATCAGCAGAAATACCTTCACAGAAAGATGATCCAGAACTCTATAAATTAGTCCAAAATCACATGATTCATGGTCCATGCGAAATGCAGTTGTTCTCCATGCATGAAGGAAGCCAATGCAGTTGATTTTATCCAAAAAAAAGTTTCAGCCCACAACTCTTATAGATGGAGATGGTTATCTTGTATATCGTAGAAGAAATACTGGTCGGACAATAACCAAGAATGGTATTATAATTGAAAATAGATGTATTGTACCCTACAATCCATAATTGCTGAAAAAAATACCAAGCACATATAAATATTGAATGGTGCAACCAAAGCACTTCTATCAAATATTTATTCAAGTACATCAATAAAGGATATGATAGAGTTACGACTGTGATGGTACATGATGACAATGAAACAGTTCCGCATGTAAACACTCCAAATGATGAAATCAAGGAATATCTGGATTGCAGGTATGAACCAAGTTTAATATGTAAATCATCTTATGATTGCATTTTAAATTTTTTTATTACAAATACATTTCTCCATGTGAATCTGCTTGGAGGATCTTTGGTTTTCCAATACATGGTAGAAAACCTTCTGTAGAGAGGCTACAGTTCCATCTTCCAGGCCAACATAGCGTTCTCTACCAAGACCATGATGATATTGATGATCTCCTCTCTAACCCAAGCATTTCTAAATCAAAATTTATAGCTAGGATGAATACAAACCAAGCTTTTGTTGAAGGTAAAAACCTAACTTATTCTGAATTTGTGACTAAGTTCGTGTATAACTAGAAACAGAGATGTTGCCAACTTAGGAAAAAGGGTTATACTATTGGCAGACTTCAATGGGTTTCTCCAACTACAGGGGGATTATTTTATTTAAGGATGATGCTGACTGTCTGTAGAGGACCAATCTCATTTGAAGATATCAGAACAGTTGATGGTGTTGAATATTCCATATATAGAGAAGCATGTTTTGCTATGGATTTTTTACAGGATGATAGAGAATTCATTACAGCAATCCAGGAAGCAAAAGACTGGGGCTCAGCACCTTATCTAAGGAATCTTTTTGTATTATTACTTTTGACAAGTACCATGAACAAACCTGAAGAAGTATGGGAAAAAACTTGGCATTGGTTAAGTGATGATATTGTATATAGTCATCGCAGATCATCAAACACTTCAGGTTGGCTTACATATAGCTTGACACAAAAAACTTTAATCAAAAACATTATCTAATTTCCTTTTCAAATGTCTTAGGATTACATATTGGTGACTCCAATCTGATGAATCTGGTATTGCTTGAAGTTGAAAAGTTGTTACTAGCCAATCAAAGATCATTTAAAGACTATCCTTCCATGCCATATCCTGAGAACGCAAATTTACTAACACATACAGACAACCACCTCATTTTGTCTGAGCTGAATTTCAACAATGAAGAACTTAGATCCGAATTCCTTAACCTTTTTTCTCAAATGACAGGTTTATTTATTGTACTACTTGCCTTCCTTTTTTTCCTCCCTTGTGTTTCACTCTAGAATTTCAACCTGTTATTAAAACTAGAACAATCTTTATGCCTACAAACCAACAAGCACAAATTTATAACCAAATTATTCAGGTTGTCAATAAAAATGAAGGTGGAATGTTTTTCTTATATGGATATGGAGGAACATGAAAAACATTTATTTGGAAGACACTTGCAGTCTCATTGAGATCTGACAATAAAATTGTCATTATGGTTGCTTCTAGCGGCATAGCTTCTTTGTTATTGCCTGGAGGAAAAACAACACATTCAAAATTAAAAATTCCTGTTCTATATTTGAAGACTCGACATGCAATATTCATTAAGGAACATAATTGGCTGAATTATTGAATGAAGCAAGTCTTATCATCTGGGATGAAGGCCCCATGGCTCACAAATTCTATTTTGAAGCACTTGATCGAAGTCTAAGAGATGTTATTAAGGCGAAATCAAGTTCTGATAAAATCTTTGGTGGCAAAGTTATCCTATTTGGTGGAGATTTCCAGCAGATTCTGCCAGTCATTCCTAGGGGTAGCCGCTCTGATATTGTTAATTCAACTATTAATTCATCTTATCTATGGAATCATTGCCATGTTTTGACACTGTCGAAGAACATGCGTTTAGAAGCCAATACAGATGCAACAGACAAAGAAGAAACTGCAGCTTTTGCGAAATGGATCCTTATTATTGGTGATGGAACTGCTGGCCAGCCAAATGATGGCTATGGTTCAATTGAAATTCCAAAAGATCTTTTAATCACAGAATATGATGACCCGCTCTATGCAATAGTTAATTCTACATTTCCAAATTTATCTCACCATCATACCAATCCTGAATACTTTCAAACCAGAGCCATATTAGCTTCCACAAATGAAACCGTACAAGAAGTTAATGATTATATACTATCATTGATACCAGGTGATTATAACATACTTAATCTAATTCTTATTATATATATATTTGGACTCTGTCATTCTTATCAAACATTCTGCAGGATTACTAATCAAATCTATTAAATATTTTTTCTTCATACTGATCTTCTAATTTTTTACTCTTTTTATTCTTTATTCGATATGATAACCTGATAAAAAAATCACAGGTGACCAAATGGAATATCTAAGTGCTGATTATGTGGACAAATCAGAAACACTAGAGAGTTCTCATTTTCGATCACTAACAACATAATTTCTTAATTCATTAACAACATCTGGTCTACCGAATCATAACATCAAAATCAAAATTGGATCACCTATCATGTTGTTGAGAAACTTAGACCAAACTCAAGGACTATGTAATGGCACTAGATTAATTGTTACAAACTTAGCTAAACATGTGATTGCAGCTGATATAATTTCTGGCAAAAATATTGGTCAGAATGTTTATATTCCAAGAATGTCTATGTCTCCTTCACAATCACCATAGCCTTTTAAACTTTTGAGAAGACAGTTCCCAATAATGCTTTCTTATGCAATGACAATTAACAAGTCCTAAGGTGAATCACTATCCTCAATGGGCCTTTATTTACCTAAACCTGTCTTCTCACATGGACAATTATATGTGGCATTGTCAAGGTTTAAATCAAAAAAAGGCCTTAAAGTTTTAATACATGACAAAGACAAAAAAAATTCAAATTCTACAACCAATGTTGTCTTCAAAGAGGTCTTTGCAAATCTTAAAAGGTTAATCCATTTCATATATATTCTCAATGATTAGTTTGTATGCTATAATATTCGATAGTTGCTTATTCATTCTCTAACATGCAGTTAGATACAAAATTATAGCTGCCAGCTTTCGACACATCAATTCCAGATCCTACATATGATAGCTCCATTTTTGCTACAACCTTACCAGATAATCCAACAAAAAAAGAGCTCAAGCCAGAAGTTTAAGATATAGGCAAAACCGTATTCTTCATTCATGTACTTGAATAAATATTTGATACAAGTATTTTGCTTACACCATTCAATATTTAAATGTGCTTCCTGTATTTTTTTCAATTGTAAATCATAGAGCTCAATATATTTGCCATCAATTATAATCCCTTGTTGGTTATTGTCCCATCAGCATTTCTTGACTTCTCATATTTCCCTTCTTCATACACGCACATAGAAGCCTCAAAATTCCACATGAACCATCAACCACATAATTTTGCAGTAAGAATAATATTTGTCTTCGAATTTGCATCAATATCACCTGCAATAACTACACCAAATTCTGAAACCATTGGCATCCTAAAACTCTTTGAATTAACATTAATAAAGAATGCAAATGTCTAAGGCAAATCTATTTTCCTGATATTTCATGTACTGTCCAGCAATCCAACAACAATCTATATATATATATATAGAAAGCCAGCATTCAATATTAACAATCATCCACAGCAAGTTCAACCATTCGATAAATGCTACTGTCCAGCAAATACATAAATAACTTAAATCACATTATTTAATTAACACAATTTTAGGAAAACAAACTATATTTATATCATATATTCATTGATAAAATATTTAGCCATTTCTGGAATACCAAATTTACCATGAAATACTATAAATACGTTTAAACAAAAAACTAAAAAAGATACTTAATCTTTAAATTCTTTACATGAAAATAAACAATTTAAACTTTTTTTACAAACACTTATTTCTTACAAATATCATCTAATACTTATCAATTACACCATATTTAAGGTCTTCCATTTAATCATCAGCATTTGCACAAACAACACTTTTGCTTCCCTACATTTTTTAAGATATATATATTGCTTATGACATTCAACCACTGAAGCAAAAGTAGAAGGTCAAAGAAAAAAAAAATAGCCACACGATCTAAACCATGATTCAGCTCTTGGATAATTTACAGCATTTCGTGGTGTAAAGGAACAAATTAACTATTACCAAAATTCAACTGCCCCTACATGTCCAATCTACTGGACCAACATTCAATATTCCACGATTTCCAATTTACTTGCCACGCCTCACGTCACATCTGTTGGCTAACTAGCACTTTACTGACTAATTTATAACACAAACACCATTTCCTTACAAACATTCACCTCTTTCAACTTTGCTAAAAAACAACAGCAACTGTGCTCCGACTATGAGTTCAGACTCATCAACTGCTTCAAACAAAGTAAAATTCTTGACTCTTCTTTCCGATTTTTGACTTCTATTTCTGATTCTATGATGAAACTTATTATCTACATTTCAAATTACCTCACTTGGTTGTGGAATCCTTACCGACTTTTTCTTCTCTCTCAGTTAATGTTTTGAATGCATGCACCCATATATTTTATGTTTTATAGTTGACATCCATTCGACATGTCTAAAATTATTCTACATTAGGAGCTATATCAATTATTTGCACTGTTGTTTCCATATGACCTTCAGTTTGTCTGCTTTGGAAATTTGTTTTTTGTTTCATGCATGTTGGAATGCATTCTCCAGCATTGCTTCAACTATTCTAACCCTGCTTCCTCTGTTATGGTCTTTTCTCAGTTTGTTGATCATTTTTGTATCTTCATCACTTCCACTCAATTTCTTCGCCTGCTCACACCTTCCATTTTGTTATGGCTTTGCTTTAACTTCAACCTTTCTTGGTTTTTAGATTTCACTCTTGTTCTTGCTTACTCTGATCACCCATTCCTAAAACTGTCATATCACAACTTAGATCTTAACTGAATTTCCTAGCTCACGAAACCATATTAAATAATTTTAGACTATCAACTATACTGATGATTTCAATTGTTCTTTTCATATCGTGTTTATTTGTGCATGTTAACCTCCCTCATTAAATTTTGTTGTTCATCATTCTATCAGCATAACAATCAAAACACTCCAGCTCAAGATTACTTTTCTTACATATATCTTTAAAACATTCCATTAAATTTTAATTCTCTTTAATTCCCTGTATGTTTGATCAACAATTGTACAAGGTTATATCCATCTAAATGTCCTAATCTAGAATTACACATGTCTATAGAGGCTTAAATAACTAAATGAACACGACAAAAGATTAGAATTGAGTTAAATGTCTAACAAAGTTGTTAATATAATTGAATTAAATGTGAAAAAACCAGTACAACAAGATGGCTAATCTGTGATGCTAATCAAGCTTAAGATAAGATGGATATTACATGGTCTGTAAAACATAAGCAATCAAATAGGCAGCAAATAAATATGAAATTACTACAGCACAGAATGTCTAAGATGAAACTATGTTGATGCGACCATCAGTTGTTTTATTCTCGAATAGCTTTTATACTTTGTTTCAATTAAATTACAGCAGAGAAGAAGAACATGGATAGACACCATTTTTCTATCATTTCAGCATATTGTTCGACAATTTTACTCCTCTAAAATTACTAACCATATTTACACTTTCTATACCAGCTTTATAGATTAAACTTTATTGGTTTGTTTCTTCCTAACTCCACATCTTTGATTATTATCTATCTGAATAATACCGCTATATTGGTTTTTATGTCCAATCTCATTCTAGGTAGAACTTCCATTTATCAGAAAACCAGCAATCATGCAGTTTAGAGCCACATTCCACAATGACAGGGTAACATTGGATTAAAACTCATTTCTTGTTGGTTTTCTTCCCAGCTTATTTATTATAATTTTACATTCTATATTTTCTTGCAGGACATCATAAAAGTCCCGTTTTTTTACCACATTCAGTGGGCACCAGAATATCCCGAATATGTCTATTTCAAATATAATGGACTTATATATCAAATCGAACTCAGACTTCATAAGGGAAAAATCTATTTTGCTGAAGGACTGAAACAGTTTAGGAAAGAATTGGCGATTTATGAATCCACCATCATCCATTTCTTTGCAATCGACCACATCTCAATATTCGACCTTCATTTCAGTCCACTGCTAGAACACCAGACTTCCAGAAGACCCTGGATGATATCGAGACAGCATATTTGGACACTTGAAATAACACAATCACTAATTGACAAACTGCAGCCTTTGGTAATGATAAAAAAAATTATTATGACTCATAAAATACAAAACTAACTATTATTATTATTTATCTTCTTTTGCAGAATCTTCCAAACTTTATAACTAGACATCTAAATGTCTGCGATCACCACATGACAATCCTTAGAAAATTTGGACCTCCGCTACAGTGGAATATTATTGTTCTTGATATTGGAATTGACCAAACATATGTTCTACAACCTTGGTATCAATTCCTTGAAGACAATAATTTTTCTCATGGTGATGAAATCTCATTCTACTACAGGCATCATGAACAAATTTGGGAAATTATTATTAGAAGACAAAAGAATTGGAATAACAATGATAGTGATAGTGACTAAATTAAATTTAGATTATTTCTTTTGTTTACTAACATTATCTTTGTCAATGAAATACAAACTACCTAATTATTATTAATATTACACATATTTGTATTCATTTTTATTCTGTTTTATTGAATAAATTAAAATTCGTATAAAATAAATTACAAGTGACCCGTGCATACGCACAGGTTACCAACTAGTTTATATTAAAATTGTTATCTAAAATCATACAAAAGTTGTAATTTTAAAATACCAAATATGGTGATCTATATAAAAAGTCAAAACATGAGTTTATTGAGTGATAAATTTATGGTTTATTTAGATGAGTTGTTACAAAATAATTATTTTAACTAATTTATCAGTAATAAACATATAACATGTTAGACTCAACTTTTATAAAATTTAATTTGCATATTTTTACTTTTATCTCATACTTTGAGTAACAATCATTTCTATTTGTAAAGAACAATTAGACTTATACGAAAGCTTTAATATAAAATAGACTTTGAATAACCAAACTTTTAAATAGGTTAAACTGAATCTAAAATTAAAGTCTATGATAGATCATACGCAGGCTTTACAATTTTTAACCAAATTAAGCCTATTCAATTAAAACAATTATAACAAAGGAAACAATTTTCCAATCCCACTTTATAATATTTATGGATCCGTCTGTGTGTAATAATTATGCTTATAAATATGTTAGAATTTTGTTATGGTTCAAATACTAAGTGTCCAAGTTTATAAATTATAAAATTATTTATATTTTTTAATATAAATTGGATCATTCGACTTACCTATTGATTTACTAGGTAAATTTCTAACTTAATGACCCAATATACTGGGTGAGTCGATCAATCCGAGTCTTATATCATTATATTTAGCTACTTAATTATATATTCTCACAAAAGGTATTTAATTATACATTAATATTTTAAATTGCGCATTAGACAGAATATATGTTTATTTATATAACTAAAAAAATATTAAATTATATATTAATATTTATGATAAGTAATTTATACTATGATAAAGTATTATTTTTAGTTATTGATTATTTTTAAAAAATATTAAAATTCAAATTAGAATAAAAAATATTGAAAATGATAAACTGAAAGAGATAAAAAAGATTAAAAAAATCCTAAAAACAAATGCACACACTTATATAGGGATGAAAAAAATAATCACACTCAGATAAATTTAATCATGCATCCCGCCACGGATAATAAATGGGTTCATTAACCGATACCCACAAGTAACAGATATATGTATTTTCACTATCCCCTTATTAAGAGGGCACAGACACATACCATGGTATCCACACGCATTAGTATTTATTATTGTTAATACTTAAATACTTAAATATTATATATATATATATATATATATATATATATATATATATATATATTACTTATGTTTTTTAGTGTAATTTTATGTTTACTTATATTTTAGTGTAGTTTTATTGACTTTATGCTTAATGATAGTAATTGTAGATAAACTTTGTTTGGAGCAGACAAAATAATTTTGTTTATGTATTCATATTTTTATTTTTTAAGAATTATCCATAAATATTTTTAATTGTATAGAATATTTAAATAATTTTAGTTGTAGCTATTAATTTTTTAAATAAATATTAGAATAAATATAATTTATGGTTAAATTATTTTTTTAAAAATATTTTTAGACTATTTTTATTTTTTTTCAAATATTTATGAATACCCGTAAATATTTAAGGATATTAAAAAATATGTGGATTCTCACTTACTAATACTTGTACGAGTAATGGAACATGCGCATGGTATGGATTACTCCTATCCATACTTGCTTGTCGCACTGCCATCCGTACATTTATGCATGTACTCACACCCACACACTAGTAAGTGCACAAACACACTTATCCATACTCATATATGCAGCACACACATACACAACAAAAAATCTATTAAACAAATGACAAATAAACATAAAAATATTATTAAATTTTATATGATAAAAGAATAAAAAAATTTGAAAAATGAAAAAATTAAATATTAAATTTTATATTATAAAAGAATGTTGAAAGTTTGACGATTTTATATTAAAAATGGTTTTCCTGGTGTTTTATATGTTTCATTCCTTTTAACCAATACAGTTATAATTTAATTAAATAAATATATATTATTTAAAATAATTTTTGATAATTAAATACAAATTTTAATATAGTATTTTAAAAAATAATTATATTTTATAATTTTAATTTCTTTATCATATTTTGACAAGCTCATCATAGGTGCATTCATGATCACATCATTAATAGTGACAAAATAAGTAAAATGGTTTTAAATTTAAAAAGAAAGTAAATTAATACGAATAAAAATCTAATAGATTTTAAGATAAATACTATATTCTAACAAGATATTTTAATTAGTTTTTATTTCTTTTACTAGTTAAAAAACTTATCTGATTGCTAAATAAATAAGTATTTTTTAACAAATTTTAGTATTTTTTTTAAATACTATTTGAAGTAATATTTTTAAAATACTACCTTCTAATTTTTTATATTTTTTTCTTTTTTTATCCTTACTATATTTATCCAATTTTTTAGTTATAATTTTTAAATAAATTGTATTTTTATTTTTTTATTATTTTACCTTCTTCACTTTCAACAACTAATTTTATCAAATACTTATAATTTATAATTTAATAAACTAGTTTTCTAAGTTTTCGGGTAATTTTAGCGCATATAGTCAAAAGCTAATTGGAATAACATAAGAAAGTATGATAGAAAATAAAATTTATGTTCCTAACAAGTTTATTTAGGTAAAATAAACTTTATTCAAACTACTTATAAACTATACTAAAGTGATTTGCCAAACACAATGCTATCTATCTACACTGTACGAAACAATCCCCAAAAGGAATTTCCATCTGTCACGCGTTAACTTTTTAGTATATTTCAGCCTAATTTTGGTCCAATTTGTAAGAGAAGCGGACTTTATCAACTAGCCATTGTTTAATATTTGGAAATTAGTCTAATTTCCCTCCTATTGTGTGTTGCTTTCCACCTCACAATAAATTTATATGGTATGTTTGAATAAGATGAAAGATATAAATAACGACTTTAATCTTTTTGTTTGTTTGGAAATTCAAATTTCAAACATTTGTTTTGATGAGAATCATGAAACTGGACAAATACAGGCTAAAGGTCCAAGTGGAGAAGGACGAAGGCTTAAGTGGAGAAGGACAAAGCCCCCGAGTGGAGAAGGATGAAGGCCCAAGTGGAGAAGGATGAAGGCCCAGAGGCAGAGACACTATCAAGACAATTAATTGTTGCTGAAGGCCCAAACTAATTTGAAGGTCCAAGTTAAATATGTTTTTAGTTATAATTTTTATTTATTGTAGTTTTGGCCCAACCTATTTAGAAGGCTCATGTCTATTTTTATCTTTTTATTCAGATACACTATAAGTATTGGTTTTTATTTTCAATAAAGAAAAAACTTTTGGGCATTTGATAAAATTGGGTGAGAGTTTCTCTCTGGGTTCCTTGTTGAACCAATTATCAGACTTATCAAGGTAATCCTTGTGGCGTCTACCCTGACTTATCTTCCTTCACTGGAAGTGGCGTCTACCCTGACTTATCTTCCTTCACTGGAAGTGGCGTCTACCCTGGCTTATCTTCCTTCACTGGAAGTGGTGTCGTCCAAAAACTCTACAACCTGTATCAAGCGATCCGCCCAGTAAGGTTCACATCATCTGGTATCAGAGCTTCGGCTCTTGATACAGGTTCTATCCTATCCTATTATTTTTGTTTGTAATTTGTCTAGGTTCGTGTTTTGTCCTTGTTTTGTTATTTGCGTTTTTGTTTACATCTTGTTTCGTTCTTGTTTGTGTCTTTTGTTCTGTTATTTGCGTTCTTGTTCTTGTTTCTTGTGTCTTTCACACTTTGTGTAAAAAAAAAAAGGTTGCAGAAATTTTGAAAAAAAACAGTGGGCGTTTGATCTTTGAACACGAAATTGAGGCATTTAAAGGTGTTTTTTTTGGAAAGAAAATCGTGGAACAAATCCCCTTATCTAGATTCTCCTCTGAATTCTGAGCGTTTTTTATATATAGTGGGCCTCAAACAGACAACCGTAGCAAAAGTTATGAGCATTTGAAGTTTACTTGTCATATCTGTTATCTTATCTGTTATCCTATCTGTTATCTTATTTGTTATCATATCTGTTATCTTATTTGTTATCATATCTGTTATCCAAATTAAATCTAATTTGTTATCCAAATCTGATCTATTATCCAAATCAAATCAAATCAAATTTTTTTATCCAAATCAAATTTGTTATCCAAATCAATTCAAATCTAATCTGTTATCCAAATCAAATCCAATCTGCTATCCAAATCAAGTCCAAGTTGTTATCCCAAATCAAATCTGTTGCTCTGATAATTATATTGTCTTTCCTTTTATTTTATATTACCTTGTGTGTCTAATTCGGTCCATCTAGGAACTTAAGAGGGAACACGAGTGGTAAAAGGCAAGAGGGAATACATTACACAAAAGCCTATATTGAGAGCATCAAACACGAGTGAACTACCATCAAAGAGAGAAACACGTGAGTAGAGTGTGGTGAGGTCCTGAATTTTATTTTTTTTAATTTACCGCAAAATTCTTTGTTCCTTAATCATGGCAAGAGCTGGTGACAATGGTGGTGTATATCATCAACTGGACGAATCTCAGCGCTTATTTCTGGACGCGTGGACTACACAAATGCAACGTTTGTTGAACCGTAACAAAGAAGAGCCCTACAGACGAATAGCCAAATCTTCCTCGTTTACTCTTAAACCTCTATCCCCTAGAGAAGTGTGTGATGACCAAATCAGAATGAGAGAAAAGAGAGAACAAGAGAAAGAAAATAGTGAGGCACCATAAAGGAATATGAAAAAGAAGAGTGATACACCCGAGGAAAAGAGTGATACACAAGAGAGAGAGAGTGATAATTCTAATCAGTTAACCATTTATGTTTCTCCTAGTGTTCAACCCTTATTGCAGGAATTTAAAGATGTCTTTCCCAAGGAGATTCCTCATGGACTGCCACCTTCAAGAAGCATAGAACATCAAGTTAATCTCCTTCTAGAAGCTTCATTGCCTAACAAGCCAACTTACAACAGCAAGCCCCAAGAGACTCAGCATAAGGATGCACAGGTCAAAGTTGAGTATGAGCAAAGATTGTATGACCAAGTGAAGGAGCAAATTGCAAAGAAGAATGAAAGCTATGCCAAGCAAGCCAACAAGAAAAGGAAGGAAGTGGTACTTGAACCCGGTGATGATCTTGGACATTTGAGGACAAATGTTTTCCAAGAAGGAGGGAATGATGAGAATCATGAAACTGGACAAATACAGGCTAAAGGCCCAAGTGGAGAAGGACGAAGGCCTAAGTGGAGAAGGACAAAGCCCCCGAGTGGAGAAGGATGAAGGCCCAAGTGGAGAAGGATGAAGGCCCAGAGGCAGAGACACTATCAAGACAATTAATTGTTGCTGAAGGCCCAAACTAATTTGAAGGCCCAAGTTAAATATGTTTTTAGTTATAATTTTTATTTATTGTAGTTTTGGCCCAACCTATTTAGAAGGCCCATGTCTATTTTTATCTTTTTATTCAGATACACTATAAGTATTGGTTTTTATTTTCAATAAAGAAAAAACTTTTGGGCATTTGATAAAATTGGGTGAGAGTTTCTCTCTGGGTTCCCTGTTGAACCAATTATCAGACTTATCAAGGTAATCCTTGTGGCGTCTACCCTGACTTATCTTCCTTCACCGGAAGTGGCGTCTACCCTGACTTATCTTCCTTCACCGAAAGTGGCGTCATCCAAAAACCCTACAGCCTGTATCAAACGATCCGCCCCGTAAGGTTCACATCATGTTTTCTCTTTCGCACTTCCTTTCCATCATGCTGAACAAACCAATGAAGATAAACTTTTTTGCTGCTGTTAATTTTATTTTGCTGCTGAAACCAATGAAGATAAACTCGCTCACTTAAGAAATAAAATTTTCTTTTATAAGTATTTGTCACTCACAAAACTTTTGTATATATTGATAGAGAATGCGATAAGGTTGCATGATAATTGATAAGTAATTAATTTTCTTCACTATATTTAAAACTATTCCTTTTTATGGATATTTAAAACTATTCCTTATACCTTGTGTTTTTTAATATATATTTTTATGAAAAAGGAAAGAGAATAAACTTAAGCTATTTTTTTTTCATCTCTCTTCTTACCATAAAAGAAGTGAAATGAATATAAGGGATAATGTCAAAGAAAAAGTTTGAGAAGTCTGTATTTTAATTAAAAATTCTATTTTTTTATACTATACACGTAATCAGGTAACCATCAAAGATTTTCTCCAAGAAAAAAGCTAACCATCAAACTTAAATTAAATTTCTTATTATTTTTATTAATTTTTAAATTAAAAGACTAAGTTTTTATCTAGAGTGTGAACAAGCTAGGGATGCTGTGGGCCGTTGGTGCTTTGGATTGGGTCCTGGTGACCACATCCTGGCTCATCTGTGTTTGGCTATCAAGTTCGGGTTACAATTTTGCTGGGACTGTGGTGTTGCAAGCTAGAGTGTGGAACGGATAACCAGGACCTCGCTAATATTCTGAACGAGTGGAGGGATGAGGATTATCGCCTGCACCAGGATAGAGAGTTAGAGACAACCTCTAGGATGCTAGAATGATGCCATGTTTGTAGAAAAAGAAAGTGAAAAAAAGAAGAAGTAAAATGGACAATAAAATAAAATATACTTTACATTTATATATTCTATAATTCAAAATTTTCATTTAAAAAATCTTTCATTTTATTTCTTTCCATCCTATCAATAAATCCTTAACAATCTTATGGTTAGAGGGTGGATCTGCTCGGTCCATCATGTCTCTCGTGAAGCCGACAAGGTTGCTGATATCTTGCTGGATGGGCCTCGCACGGTGACCAGGATACCAAGACATCGGACTGCTCCCCGGACAACATTCTGACTGCTCTACACTCTGATTTGGTTTATTCATCTTAGTTTGTTTGTTGCCTTTATTTTCAGTAAAAAAAAAAAATATTTTATCCAAATTTTGGTCTTATTATTAATTCAGTTATTAAATTTCTTGTTTTTTATTAATTTTTATATGAACTAGAATATTAAATATTAAATTTATAAATCAAATTATAATGTATAATATATTATATTTTTTATTGAGTATTTTTTGTTTATTTTGACGTGACTTAAATAATGTAGTATTAATTAACAATAAAATAATGTGTTCACAACTGGGATGCGTGCGGCGGGTAAATGCATTGGACCCGGTAGGCCATTTTTTTTGTATGGGAAGAAGAAATTGGACCAATGGATCATAAATTTTTTGTTTAGAGAAAAGGACTCCATATGTTAAATTATGCTTAACATAAAAAAGTTAAAGCAATTTTAATTAAATTATATATTTAATTTGACAATTGTTTGCTTTTGAAAAAGATAATATTATATATAGGTCTTCATTAAGAAAGTGATACTTGAACCTATCAAGAAAATAGAAACACGATACTCTTGGGAGAAAGAAATGAGATGCAAGATTGCAAGAGTTATGGAGTTGAGAAAAATGATATTTTTTAAAATTAAATATCTAAAATTACTTTAGTGCCCTAAAATAAATTAATTAAAATATTGATATATTCATTTTTTTTGTGCAATCTGCTAATGCACATCAATTGCAAAAAGGGTATGTGTGTATTAACAAACCACACACACATATATTATTTAGGGGTTTGTTAAGATAGACTCACTAAAAATATAGAAGTGTATGTTAGCACTCAACACTTTTGTGTTAAGACCAAAACGTCATTCCTCTTTTATTTACACTAACACAAAATTAAGAGCAAATTACACCCTCTCAAAAATTGACTTATTACACATACACCCCCTCATATAATTGTATTTTTTTTGCATCCCCTCTATCTCTGTTAACTAATGCTGTTTAATTTTAAGTGATAGGTCAAAATTACCTTTTCAATTAACCCACACTCAGTGCACCTTTCAATTATTGTTTATGAAATAAAAAAGAGCAAATGTGCTATGCTAAGGTTTTGCGGCAAGGGGGAGCACATCAATCATGTTGTTGTTGTAAAGGTCGACGACCTTGAGGCTCTGTAAGTGTAGGTGAACACAAGGACTGTGGCCAGGATGATGACGTTGAGGCCATGCGACGTTTCTGCGAGGATGACAACATTGTTGTAGAAGACAATATGACTGCAGCAACAAATCTGGTTATGGCAAGCACGTCTGAGGTACCATCGCATATAGCGACAACCAAGAAGAAGTATAATCGTTGAAAGCATGATTTTATGCCATCGTGAACCAGAAAAGCTCCACAATCGCCGATGACGTTGTTTCGTTGTAGAGAAACTTCAAGTCGTTTGCCTATGGTTTCAAGTACAACTCCACTTTATCACAGTTAATCTCAGATAAGCCAAAGTGTAAGTATAAGAACAATCTCGTGGTGTTTCTTTATGAGAAAGTAAGGCCAAGAATCAAAGGCAAGTTTGCGAAATGCACTGATGAACCTTTTGGCTGGATACGACGTTGTTATGTCTTGTTGATTACATTGATGCTATTATCTTATATTATGAATGATGCAAGTATGAGTAATGTTATAACTGATCCAAACTACTTAATAGATGACATTATATTTTAGTCTTGGTCATGGTTGTATAATAGCTGCCTTGGTTTTAGCCATCCCTTTATGCAGTGGGTGTGTAGTGTTGCAGTATGCATTGCGTTAGAGATAGGGGGAACAACATGAACAAAATGAAGACTAAAGCTTAAAGCTTGGAGAAAAGCTTGAAGATGTTTTATCTTTTACATGCCCAACTCCCTTGAGTGGTATTGGTATTGGTTGTTATATTGAATGTTGCATCTTAGTCCTTATCATATCTTTTGTGCATCATGCATCATATTGAGTAAATAAGAAGAAAAATTTCTAAGTGAGAAAAGTTTCTTCAGAAGGCAAAACTCTCTGTTTTAATCGATTACAACCTTATCGTAATCGATTACACAAGTTGTCCGAAGCTTGCAGAGTTATGTCTCGTATCGGTTTAATCTATTACAATTTTATCTTAATCAATTGCATAGTTGTTTTTGAGATAGTGACTGATTTATTCACGAGTCTTTGTTTTAATTGATTACCATGTGACATAATTGATTACTTCTCTTTCTATAAGTGTTTTAGAAGTGAATAAGAACACTTTAATCAATTACTTTGAGTATCTAATCGATTACATGTTTCTTGAGAAGAACACTTTAATTGATTAAAAAGATAATTTAATCGATTACTTCATTGAATTAATCTATTACCTTGTAGTTTTAATTTATTACAGACGATTATAACTATTTTTTTTTTATAAATAATCAGCTTGTGTTCTCTTCATAACACAATGAAATAAGTTTTTGAATGAGCTAAGATTACACGCTGTTATTAGTTAAAGAAAAAAAAGAAGAAAAGTGCTTAGAAAAAGTAGCTCACACCTTCAAATGTTTCGATTGTGAAGATCTTTTGTGATAAGTGAGTTGTGTCACTTTCTCGAGTTCAAGAAGAACACCTCTTCAGTCAAGTAGGGTTTTATAGAAAGGATTGATCGGGTTGTGTCTATCTTTACTCTTGGTTTTCGTGTATGGTTTCCCACATCTTTTTGTTTTTGCGTGAATCACTTAAGGCATTCTAGAATAAGTGTTTGTAGTTTAGGCTAAAGGTAGGTTTCTCTTAGGCTTTTTATTCGCACTCTGGGATACTACTTGTTTGTGTGGATGCGAAATCTATCGGCAAGTGCATCGGGTCGTCAAGTAAATAATTAAAACAGTGTGAACCGAGTATCGAACTCAGGGAAGTTGTTCATTTGGTAAAGGTTTGTTCAATAAGCAAACATTTAACAAACATAAATCATGATTGTGAATGAAAGTAAAGTATGTTCTATTCTAATTACAAAGCAATAAACGTGAGCAAGTAAGTGTGAAAATAGATATCTAAAGGCGTTGGGTCCTCTTACTAAGCAAATTGATGCAATTAAGGATGTTTCTCTAATTAAAGATGTTTCTGTGTTCTATGCTGAAGGCTCAAGTACTAAACATCGATGTCTCGTGAGTTTAGCCTAATTCTAATTAAACTTTGTTCGCAGATGTCTCTTGTTGAACTTAGCTTAATGGAACAGCTTTATGATCACAACATAATAAAAACTAAATTACCGCACTCCGTGTCCAGACATACGATAACCTAATCCTGCTCTATCAAGTTCTAAGGAGACAATACATCTCTCAATGCTAAAGCCCCTAACAGTACACACATATAGGTGATCAAGCCATAAGTATGCAGTAATAAAGTACTGATAAATGTTAGACAAGTGGCCTCAGATATCTTAAGAAGGGGGGGTTGAATTATGATATTCCAAACTACTTCCCCAATTAAAAATCTATTTCACTTTTTATTCAAGTTATAAATTCCCTTAATAATGAACTTCTTAAATATTGATTCAAATAAAACAATTTGAATATGAATATAAAGCACTAATAAACAAAGGAGATTAAGGGAAGAGAAAGTGCAAACTCAGATTTATACTGGTTCGGCCACACCCTTGTGCCTACGTCCAGTCCCCAAGCAACCCGCTTGAGAGTTCCACTATCTTGTAAATTCCTTTTACAAGTTCTAAACACACAAGGACAATCCTTCCTTTGTGTTTAGAATTCCTTTACAACAAGAGACCCACGATCTCTTAATCCCTTAGAGAATGAGGAGAAGAAGAAGAATGAATCTCTCTAGAAAGAGATAGATTTTACAGATTGAGCACTCAAATAATTCCTTAATGAATTGCAATTGAATTGGCCAAGGAATTCTTAAGAGGATAAAATGATTTTTTCTCTTTGAGAGGATAAACACTTGTTGTTCTGAAAAACTCTAAGCAAATTCGTGTTATAAGTCACATATATATAGACCATTGGTGGTCATGAATAAAACCTTTGAAAAGTTGTGACTCTTAGAAATATTTTCTGAAAATCTTGTCTGGTAATCGATTACAGAAATTGTGTAATCGATTACAGCTTTTAAAATTTGAATTAAAACGTTTATTAACTGCTGGTAATCGATTACCAAAATTGTGTAATCGATTACACAGTCTAAAATTTCGAATTCAAATTTTAGTAGCTGTTATAAAACATATTTGGCCACTGGTAATCGATTACATCCTCTGGTAATCGATTACCAGAGAGTAAATCCTTTGAAAAACACTTTTTTTAATTTAAATTACTTGGCCAAACCTTTTGCTAATTCAATTAGGAATTCCCTTCCTAATATACTAGTGATCATCTTGATGTTGTGACTTGTAATCTTGAAGTATTGTCTTGAATTTAATCTTGAAAAGCCCATTTGCATCAATTGCATCATATCATCATGATCATCATCAAAACACCAAAGGCAATTGCATCTACAATAAAAACAATGAACATATAAAACAACCTTAATTAGATAGGGAAAGAGTTTACATCAATTACTCAGCAAGAATCCTCAACTGAGGATTTAGCCTTCCATAGCAAGGAAGCTCCTTTTACAATGAAGAAGAGGAATTAAGAGAAATTGCTTGTTTACAAAGGAGTGGGGATGTCTCCTCCACCTATAGGAATCTCACAATCACTCAAAAACTCACTAATCTTCCTAAAAGATCAAAACTTGGCTTCTTTGCTTTGTTCTTTGCCTCTGTGTATTTCACTCTTCAAGCTCTTACAACTATTTTGCACTCTCTCTCTTTTCTGCTATTCCAGGCTTAAAAAGGGCTCATTGACCTTAATGTCGTGTTGAGCTCCATTCTCGCCCTTAGCGCGAGTAAGTGAATTTTCGCTCAGTGCCAAACTCTCACTAAGCCTAGAAGGTGAAAAATGACTCGCTGAGCGCATGCCTGCGTGACAGATTCCCTTCCAGATTCCTTCTATCCGCTAAGCGCGTTGATGCCTCGCTTAGCGGATGACACTCGCTAAGCGCATTGGACTCGCTTAGCGAGACATCAACTTTAGCACTTCTTCAAAATAACTCCTTTTTGCCTGAAATTGAAGAGAAATTGACATTAATTCCATACACAAGGCTTCTACTGAGCACAGATAAAAACAAAGCAAAATTTATATACAATCTTACAAAAAGAACCATAAATTGGGGAAAATATATACATTTTGTAAAAGTTTTCTATACAAAAGTTAGTCGTATAAGACGACTAACAAACTCCCCCAAATTTACAGTTTTGCTTGTCCTCAAGCAAAGAAAGAACAACTCACTTGTCCTCAAGTGACAAAATCACAGTGGTTATTCACAAGGTGTTTGCTCCAAAGAATTCAATCACATGAAATGAATGGCACACAATGCTTCAATCACAGATTCTCACAAGACATGCAACATTTCAAAGATGTGAACATGATTATTAAGGAACACAACTGAAATAAGCTAGTAAGAGTGACAAATATCAAGGAAGGATCATTAACCAAAGCCTCATAGCTACTGTTTCACTCAAACACAAGTGTTTAGGCTTATTCAACAATCAACAACTAACACAAGTCTCAATCTTTGCACTTCATCTCATATCATACAGTCAAGAACACACAAATTGAATTTGAAGGACTTTACTAGGCTTGTAATGAGGCTGGGCTACAATCAATTCATGGTTTTTCTAGGATGCAAAAGCTTAGGTTCTAAGAGAGCATTCATCCATAGATCACCCTTTTTCTTTTTATTCCAGCTCTATTACTTGCCTTTCCGCACTTAGCTTTTCTTTTTCTTAAATTATAGCATACACACTTTTATTTTATACTTACAGTTTTTTTTAACACATTTGCTGCTTATTAGATGACTGTGTGTGTTGCTCTTTTCTTACCATTACAAGCTTTCACCCCATAATTCCCCCAAATTTGGGCAAATTTGCTTTGAACCAAAATTTCCTTTTAAGAATGATGCTCTCCTACAACCTAAGTCAAGGTAGAAGGAGATAAATTGTACAAGCTCAAGGTTCAATCAAACAATCATACTTTCAGCTCAAAATGGGTGCAAGGGATAAATCAATCATGCACAAGGTAAGCTTTTTATCTAAGTGGCTATCTTTAATCAAAACATGGCCTTCATCATCTTCAATTTCATGCATTCATTCCATACTCAAAGATTCATGCAAAAATCATTACTCAATGTTAGTCGTTCTCTCAACCTGACAAACCGACTAACATTTTCAGTCATGATCCTAATTCCATGTTCTTTCTCTCTAATGACTGCATGCTCATTCAAGGCATATGATCTACGCATTTCAATTCACTCACATCATACAACTGATCAATTCAAACCAATGACAACGCTGAATTCCAAAATCAAGTATCAACCGCTGGATAATATAAATGCACTTTTCAATCAAGCTTTGTACAAGCTATCAACCAAAAAAAAAACTATAAAGTGAAATTTAAAGACTGAAACATAAACAAAAATCAAAATTATAAAATGTACTAAAGACGAGATAATATTAAAACTGTTCAAAAAGCAGGGAAATAAAAATCTTGATCCTGTCAATGATCCTGTGCAGAGTTCATGGCATGCTCATTCAGATCCAGTGTAAGAGTGCCTGCTGGAGATGCCTGTTGAGTACCCTCTGCAGTCACTGGATCATCCTCAAAAATAAATGGCTCAGGTGGAGTGGGAGTGGCTTCAGAAGAGTCATCCTCCTGGTCTGGCTGAGGTTCCTAGGCTGCGGAGGCCTCACCCCATCCCAAAGGAGAAGGCTAGACTCTTGGCCAAGCAACCTTCTGCAGAAACTCCTCCACGCTCATAACTGGTTGCTGGTGGACCACATCCTGCAAGCTCTGCATGATCAGGAGCTGGCCCTGATGCAGGCTCTGTAGCATAAACATGAAAGGCTCTGAGCTCAGAGTGGAGGGACCTAGAAGAACAGGAGCTGCTAGTGGTGAAGGAAGAGCAGAAGTAGATGGAGCTGATGTAGGGGGAGTAGGGGCAGCTGAAGAAGATGGGGCCTTAGATCTTCTATCCCTGGATTTTTGGGTCCCTGGAAAAGTCACTGAAGGTTCATCTAGGTTCCAACAATTCTTCTTAATATAGGCCAAATTAATGGCTAGGCTGAGTGGCTCATAAGTGAGAGAATCTGAGGTGACTCCTCAGGCCTTGCACAAGGCAGTGATGAGGGCTGGAAATCCAAGCCTTGAGGAGTTGGACTGAGCAATGAGCGAGATCTGTCCAGATATAAGTGCTCCTATGTTCATGTCCATCTTCATTACTAGCCCATAAACTAACCTAGCTTTGTCAAGATTAAGATCAAAGGTATGTGAAGTCGGGGCTAGGTTAGAATAAGATGAAACACTCTAGGTCTGCGCTAGAGTTGTAAGATCCTTCCTCAAGAGCTTCCACGGCAATCCCTCGGCGTTAAGAACAAATCCCCTTCCAAGGATACACAGTCGGGCTGCCAACTCTTGAGGGTCTGGCCTCAACCTGTAGAACCTAGAGTAAGAAGGTAAGCTCTCCCCTTGCTCCAAGACCACTGGAGTCTTCAAGAAGGTGTTGAGGGAGTCCGCATTGAACTTAATTAGGTGCCCTCGAACCCTAACTTGATTTGGTTCTTTGTCCTCAGGGACATATAGATTTGCATAGAATTCTTTAACAATTGCCACATCGATGCTTCCTTCAGAAAGATTAGTCATGAGCTCCCTGTGCCAGTTCCTCTACTCGACTTCTCTTCTGAAGTCATCAAACTCATTAATGTATAGCTTCACATTCCTCTCCTGAAGAATGTTCTGGCCGAGGATGTTATCTGCGTAACGGTCCCAGGCATCCCTTGATACAAATCTGGATGAGTCATAACTGGCTTGGGACAATGTAGCTATGGCTTTTCTCTTACGGGGAGCCATCTGCAATACAAAAGAATCAAAACACAAGATTAGACAAGAATTTATTCAAATTAAAAAGCAGAAAATAAAACTAAAAATCAGTCTGGGCGCTTAGCGCAAGAGACTCGCTTAGCGTGCCTTAGGAAAAACTATTCATGCGCTAAGCACGATAGCCACGCGCTTAGCGAGTGAACACAGATCCAATTTTTTATGCAGAATTGGCTTAGCGAGTGTTCGGCTTCCGGCAAGTGCACTGGATCGCACAAGCAGTATAAAACGGTAAGAACCGAGTATCGAACACTCTGGGAACTTGTATTATTTGGTAAGTTATTTTAGCAAATAGGTGTTTGGTGTGTAAAAGTAAATGTGAATATGAACAGGTGTATGGACTATCTGTGCAAAAAGAAAGAAAATCATGCGAGAGAAATGATGTGTAAAAACAAGTAGAGAACACTTTGGTCTTCCTAACTGGTGCCTGATGCTACAAAGATATTCTCTATCTAACAATGCTCATGTGTTCTTATGGTGTCTCCTGATATACTAAACCCCGATTCCTCATGATAGTTTAGCCTAATCTTGTTCAAGCATTGTCCATAAATTCCTCTTGTAAGACTAAACTTAATCAGGACCGCATTAAGACACACATACTCAACTAATTTATCACACCCCGATTCCTCGTGAAAGCATGACAACTCAGCCCTGCACTATCAAGGACTTTAGAGTCAGACCAGTTTCCACTGTTGAATGACCCTAACAAAGCATGCATATATGTGATTGTTAGTCGATGAAAACGACGAAATTTTGTGTATAAAACTTGTGTATATTGTATCAAACTTCTCCCATTTATAGTTGTTTTGTAATATTATAAGTACTTTCTGTTAAATATAGGTAATAGATAATTTACACTTTTGTTTTGTGTGTTTAATAATCAATTTCTCTCAATTTCAGGTTAATTAGGAAAATTGGCAAAAGTGTTGTTTTCACCTTCTCACTAAGCCAATCTGTTGGCTTAGCAAGCATTCGCTAAGCGTGACACTCAGTGGCTAAGCACGAGGAAGAATCCAGAAGAAGATGAGATGTCAGGTTCGCTGAGCGCACCGCTACAAGTCATCAAGCGCACCGCTTCATCTCATCCGCTAAGCGAGAGAAGTGCGCTAAGCCAAAATCCACTTATGCACGCTAAGCGATTCCAATTTGTGATAAGCGTGCGAGCACGGACCAACCCACCTATTTAAGCTTGAAATCACATTTTTTGATAGAGTTTGGCATTTTTCTTGAGAAGCCTCTGCATGCACAAGAGTCTGGCCTTGACTTGAAGCTTTTGCATGTTTAGGAAGTTCTAGAGAGAGAAAGGTCCAAGTTCTAGAGAGTTCTGAGAGATTTTGTTGTGTGAAGATCTGTAGAGACGAGAGTTCGAACCGGAAGTCGATCTGAGAGCTTGAGATGAGTTTGTGAGTGATTATGAGATCCTAGTGGTGAAGGAGACATCCTCACCACTTGTATTTTTGCAATCTTTCATCTTGTTCTTCTATGTGTTGTAAAGGAGGTTTCCAGACCATGGAAAGCTAAATCCTCTGTTGGATCTTCCCTGTAGGTACTTGATGTAAATATATTTTTATCTATGGAATGATGTTTTGTGTGTTCTCTGTGCTATCTGCTTTTCATTCCAGTATGCCTTTACCTTGATCACGTAGATGCATGCTTTGTTAGGGTCATTCAACAGTGGAAACTGGTCTGATTCTAAAGTACTTGATAGTACGGGGCTAGTTGTACTTTCACGAGGAATCGGTGTACAAGAACTTAGTTGTGTATGTGTGTCTTAATGCGGTCCTGGTTGAGTTTAGTCTTACAAGAGGAATCTGCGGACGAGGCTTGATCAGGATTAGGCTAGGCTATCATGAGGAATCAGGGTCTAGCAGTCCAGGAGACAACATAGGAATACATGAGCATTGTTAGATAGAGAACATCCGTTTTAGCATCAAGAACCTATTAGGAAGATCAACGCGTTCTCTACTTGTTTTTAGACAACATTTCTCTTGCGTGATTTTCTTTCTTTTTGCATAGATAGTTTACATACCTGTTCATAACCACAATCATCTTTTCATACTACACACCTATTTACTGAAATAGCTTGCCAGATAACACAATTTCCCCGAGAGTTCGATACTCGGTTCTTATCGTTTTATACTACTTGTGCGATCCGGTACACTTGCGGCCGCGAACAAGTTTTTGGCGCCGTTGCTGGGGAACTTCTTTTTATTTTGGAAGTCAGCTCATTTTTAGGTGTCTATTCTTTATTTGTTATTCTTTGATTGTTTTTGTGAATATTTGTTCTTTAATTTATATTTGTCTTCTTTTATTGAACTGGATAACTGTTGTCTGTTAGTATTCTACGTGTATAGACTCTCCTACAGGTGATTTAGTTACTCCTCACTAAGGCAACTCTTTCACTGCTATATCATGAAGATTATTATCTCAATCCCATTAATGAACTGTGATTTAGCCAGAGGAGAGCAGCACAAAGACAGTTGTTATTTTTATTCTATAAATAACTTTGACCGGAGACAGGAATCGGTCATGTATGAATACCTTGAAGAGGAAAGAGCCCTTGATCTTAAAAGTATTTTGGCAGACTTCATGACATACCATGCTAGCTCTAAAGGGTCATTCTGCAGGCTATCAATGGGAGTCATTCTGGCAACCAAATTATTACGATAAAGCAGAAGGAGTTCTTAATCTGGATGATGTACTAATGCAATTCAAAGATACAATAGAGTCAATGCAATAGGCCTTTAGAAGAACTACAACTCAGATTTGTAAGTTGGTGGATGACAAGGCTAACACTGCGGCCAGACAAGAGGAAGAGCGTGCAGAGATTGACACGCATCCCGAAAGCATTTTTAAAGTTACCTCAATCCATCATCAGATGACCACTGAAGAGAAAATGTCTGAAGTCTCCAGTACTCCAGAATATTCCTGCCCAGCCACTGCTGGCTATGTTGGAGGAACAAAGAAAGGTAGATTGGAACTCAGTGTGGAGGATCAAAAAGTCTCTTTAGACCTCTTTGAGGTTATGAAACACTCAAATATGGGTGATGCTTGTTCTGAGGAGGAAGAGGTGGAACAGGAAATAGTATTATCAGCTTCAACCATGATACAATAGTTTCCTTTGGAAAAAGAATTGGGTGATGAGATAGACAGCTTAGTCAATAATGAAGAGTGTGATGATCCGAAAGACAATTGCGTCGATTATGTGGGTTTTGAAGAATTGGAGAAAATGAGACCATCAAAAAGCCCAAAGCAGAATTAAAAACCCTTCCAGCACATCTAAAGTATGTATTCTTGGAAGATGACGAGACTAAACTGGTCATAATTAGTAACTCTTTGAAGAAGGAATAAGAGGACCAACTGGTGCATATTCTAAAACATCGTAAAGCGGCTATTGGTTGGCACATTTCAGATCTGAAGGGAATCAGTCCATCATATTGTATGCACAAAATCAATTTGGAAACCAATTGTAAGCCGGTGCGATAGCCTCAGAGAAGGTTGAATCCTATAATGAAAGAAGAGGTAAGAAAAGAGGTGCTCAAATTACTAGACTCATTTATCCAATTTCAGACAGCTCATGGGTTAGTCCTGTTCAAGTTGTTCCAAAAAAAGGAGGAATGACAATAGTAAAGAATGATCGAAATGAACTAATTCCTACCAGAACAATCACAGGATGGTGAATGTGCATTGATTATAGAAAGCTTAATGAAGCCACAAGAAAAGATCACTACCCGCTTCCCTTCATGGATCAAATGCTCGAGAGACTTGCAGGGCAATCTTTCTACTATTTTTTGGATGGATACTCAGGTTATAATCAGATTGCAGTAGATCCCCAAGACCAAGAAAAGATAGCTTTCACATGTCCCTTCGGTGTCTTTGCTTATCGCCGCATGCCATTCGGTTCATGTAATGCCCCTGCTACTTTCCAAAGATGTATGATGGCTATCTTTGCTGACATGGTAGAGTAATGCATTGAAGTCTTTGTGGATGATTTTTCTGTCTTTGGTGCATCTTTTGAGAATTGTTTAGCAAATCTAGAGAAGGTGTTACATCGGTGTGAAGAGTCCAACCTGGTACTTAACTGGGAGAAATGTCATTTTATGGTTCAAGAGGGCATCGTGCTGGGACACAAGATTTTGAAAAAAGGAATTGAGGTGGATAAAGCGAAATTAGATGTTATCGATAAACTTCCACCTCCAATCAATGTGAAAGGCATCCGCAGTTTTCTGGGTCATGTAGGATTTTATCGACGATTCATTAAAGACTTCTCCAAAATTGCTAAACCTCTCAGCAACCTGTTGAACAAGGAGACTGTGTTTGTATTTAATGACTAATGTCTAGAAGCCTTTAACACTCTCAAAGCTAAATTGGTTTCTGCTCCTGTGATCACATCACCAGACTGGGGACAAGAATTTGAATTAATGTGTGATGCATGTGATTACGCAGTAGGTGTTGTGCTCGGGCAGAGGAAAGGAAGAATATTTCATACCATCTACTATGCTAGCAAACTATTGAATGATGCACATATTAATTATGCACCACTGAGAAGGAATTGTTGGCAATTGAGTTTGCACTTGAGAAATTTCAGTCTTATCTGGTAGGATCAAAGATAGTGATCTACACTGATCATGCTGCAACCAAATATTTGTTGTGCAAAGCTGACTCTAAGCCTCGATTGATCAGATGGATAATGCTGCTTCAAGAATTTGATTTGGTCATCAAGGACAAGAAAGGATCTGAAAATGTGGTAGCCGATCACCTATCCAGATTGGTGAATGAGGATGTCACATCAAAGGAAGCTGAAATAAGAGATAAGTTCCCTGACGAATCTTTGTTTTTGATTGAAGGGAGACCCTGGTTTGCTGACATGGTTAATTTTAAGGCAGCCGAGGTCATTCCTAAAGACCTCAATTGGCAGCAGAGAAAGAGGTTCTTCTATGATGCTCGACATTATGTTTGGGATGACCCCCACTTGTTCAAAATAGGTGTAGATAACCTCCTTTAGAGATATGTGACGAGTGAGGAGACCAAGGGCATATTGTTGCACTGTCACAATTCATTGTGTGGTGGGCATTATGGCGGAAGCAAAACAGCAGCCAAGGCCTTACAATCAGGATTTTTTTGGCCAACAATTTTCAAAGACGCCCATCATCATGTCTTAAAGTGTGACCAATGTCAGAGAATGGGGTGGGGGATTTCTCGAAGAAATGAGATGCCTCTGCAAAACATTATGGAAGTTGAATTTTTTGATTGCTGGCCCTTTTCCTTCATCGGCAGGGAATGAGTATATTCTAGTGGTTGTTGATTATGTATCTAAATGGGTGGAAGCTATGGCCACTGCAAGGAATGATGCTAAAATTGTGGTGAAATTTTCCAAGAAGAACATTTTTCTCGATTTGGGGTACGTCGAATCTTGATCAGTGATGGTGGTTCACACTTTTGTAATACTCAGTTTCAAAAGGTATTGGGACAATACCATGTGAATCATAGAGTGGCATCCCCCTACCATCCACAAACAAATGGGCAAGTCGAAGTCTCTAACCGAGAATTAAAGAAAATACTAGAAAAAATAGTGGCATCAACTAGAAAAGACTGGTCATCCAAATTGGACGACGCATTGTGGGCCTATAGAATTGCATGCAAAACTCCAATTGGGATGTCTCTGTTTCAATTGGTGTATAGCAAATCATGTCATTTTCCAGTTGAGATGGAACACAAGGCATATTGGGCTCTAAAATTTTTGAACTTTGATGAGAAGTCATCCAGAGAGTAGAGAAAGATCCAATTGTTGGAACTAGAAGAAATGCGATTAACAGCTTATGAATCTTCGCGACTTTCCAAAGAAAAGGTGAAGACGTATCACGATAAGAAGTTGTTGAAGAGAGAATTCAAACTGGGACAAGAAGTACTACTGTTTAATTCAAGATTGAAATTGTTTCCTGGTAAGCTGAAATCCAAATGGTCTGGACCCTTTGTTATCAAGAAAGTTCGATCTTATGGTGCAATAGAGTTGTATGACCCACAATCTCAGAATCCGAAAAGAACATGGGTTGTAAATGGCCAAAGGTTAAAATTGTATCATGGGAAGGAATTTATCAGGACACAGGACACTATTCATTTGATCGCCCAGTGAGGTAAAAGCGTCAAGCTAATGATGTTAAAGAAGCACTCCCTGGGAGGCAACCTAGTTTCAATTTGTGTTATTTTTGGTTTTTCATGCATTTGATCATTGGAAACTTGCTGTATAATCTAAACTTTGGTGCATATCAACCTCCCTTTGAATGGTAAAATAAAGGATTTCAATTTCTTGGGAAAGGACTAAGTTTAAAACTAAGAAAATCTTTTTGAAAATTAGTCCTTTCGCTAAGCGCCTGTTTCTCGCTAAGCGCATAATCGTTCATGCGCTAAGCCATGAGTTTCAAGTGCTTAGCACACAACCCTGGCATCTGAGGCTGATTATTTCTGCTAAGCTGGCCAAGGTCAAGCTAAGCCAAAATCAATTTGAGTTGAATTCAACAAAGCTTCAGCCTGATCGCTAAGCGACAACTTATCCGCGGCTAAGCGGGATCTATTGTCGCCAAGCGTAATTCCTTATGGCCTTAATTGAGGTCCATGACCCTAAGCGCCAGTCTTGGCAGCTAAGCGAGATTCTTTGCAGCAATATGAGTGCTAAGCAAGTACCTCTCAGCTAAGCGCGTGCTCATCTATACTTATGATACATGATTTCAGCTAAGCAGGCCTAGAGCTTGGCTTAGCGAGAGTTGCAGATTTTCTAATCTGTAGATCTCGCTAAGCGGTAGAATTCGTGCGCTAAGCTAAGTATCTAAAAAAAAAAGAGAGAGCTCCGCTAAGCGGCTGGCCTTGAGAAACCAAACGACTCTCCCGCTGAGCGAATGCTTTGCTAAGCGGGAGCGTCAAAAATCACTTGGTTAAGTGTAGCTTCAGTACTATGACAAGTGTGAGTGTAAGGGACAGGTGGAGAATTTTTTCTGCATAAACACTATTATCTATTTCTCCTTCCCTCGTCTAATCCAGCATTTGCATTTGGTCTACTGCATCAACTATTCAAGTAAGTTCCATATGATCCTTTTGCTCAACCTTAGGTTAGACGACCTTTAATATTTGCTTTAGAAATTATAGGATTGTAGTATGTTTAGAAGTAGTTAAAGTTTAGGTTTATGTATAGGTTGTCTGTTGTAAAATGTGTTGGGAACTTTGCATGTGTGATTTTCCTGTAAGAGGCCCCTATTTTAGAGGAAAATGCACTGTTTTTTCCTGCTGTCTTTCTGGAAAATGCAACGAACTCGCTGAGCGCACCTGCTGCACTGAGTGAGATTATCAATGCTCATTGAATGTCTCGAAAGAACTCGCTAAGCGCACATGTCGCGCTGAGCGAGTGTACCAATAGTAGTTGTATTCTTCAAAAGAATTCACTGAGCGTGTTCATTGCGCTAAGCAATCTAACATGTAGAGGATGAATATTCATCCTCTTGATATGTACTTGTGGCTAAGTGAGGGTGATTCGCTAAGCCCAGGTAACGTAGAAAATTTTTATATTGTTCTGATAGCTGCACGCTAAACCAATATCCCTGCGCTAAGCAAAATTCTTTGCGGCAGTTACTGAGCTGAGCGACCCAGTTCGCTGAGCTCCCTTAACTTAGTAAAATTTGTGAAAATTTTACTATGTAATACCGCTAAGCGCGGCTCAGGGAGAGCTAAGCGCATATCATTGCGGTTGGTCTTAGGCTTAGCGAGCTCTATAGGTCACTAAGCGAGTATAAGCTTTCTTGAAAACTCGTTAAGCGACTTTTGCTTTGCCAAGCAATATATATTTTTTTGTGAGGGCCGCTAAGCGACTGCTATTTCGCTAAGTGGCCTTTATCTTTCTGTTGACTTGATTTTTGTAAATGTTCACATTCTTTTCTTATAGATTGCCTCAAGAAAGAGAGCAAGAGTTGAAGACATCCCTTCATCATTCAACCCATCTCCTCTGACAGCAACCATGGAACCAGATGCCCAACAAGCACCACCCATAATTCCTATGTTGCAGAGCTTATTCAGGGGGCAGCTGATGATTGTATACAACCAGCAGTAGTTAGCTCACAACAGCCCTCGAGGTTGTTCCTCCTAGTCCTATACCAACAAGGACAAAGCCTACACCAGCTGAGTCGCAACCTCCAGTAGTAGACCTACCTGCTTCTCCGGAGGTTGAGATACTATCTCCTCCGCCAGCTCCACCGGCACCACCTTTGATACTCATTCCTGATGACTCAGATGCTAAAGCTGCTGCTCCTCCTGACTCACCAGCCTACTACCTAGAGGATGGTTCGGACTTTTCTGACTGGATGGACAATTGAGAAAGTTGTGGTTCATCTTGACAAGAATGTGGATATTTCTGAAAAGTTTATGCTTCTTTTTGCGCTTTTTGATTTATTAGTATATTTATGGTGTTAGTACATTATTTACTTTTTATTAGTTTTGTGCATGAGTAGTGTAGTTGCTCATCCTGAAGCATCCGGAATAGTTTAACTTATTTTTGATGACATGACCGTGAAACACTTTTATCTTTCTGTGAAAAATGGATGTATGTTTTCATTTTGAATTAAGTGCATAATTATGATGGAGTTTGTGTTTCCTTTTATGAGTTTGAGCAAGTGTGTATGTTAGACAAAGAAAGAACAAGAATGTGAACCTGCAATTAGAATTGTTAGTCAGTAGACAGATTGATTGTGAAATAAAAGCTTGAAGCAAAACCGGTGAGAGTGTGACCTTAAACTGTGAGTGAATGACTAGCTGTGAGTGATAATCTTTGCATGAATCTCTGAATTTTAGAATGAAATGTATAAATGAGGACATGATGAAGGCCATGATTGTACATACACAAGCTCTTTTGACCAAACAACTTACCTTAAATGATATTTGCATCCTTTGCTCCCTTTTTGACCTGAATGATATTGTAAAAAATTTGAACCCTGAACTTAAATAAATATCTCCTGATACCTTGCTTAGATTTTAGGAGAGCATATGTTTCAAGATAATTTACTCTAAATTTGGGGGAGGGAAGTCAATTCGAATGAAAAAGAAAAAGGTTAAGTATCAGCACACACAACAAATAAGTTGTATGTTAAAAAAAAGAGAAAGAAAAGAATAAATTGTGTTGTTACAATAAGGTCAAAAGCAACTTGAGAGGAAAAGATAGTGAGAAAGCTACTGGTATAATACAAGACCATTGGGATAAGTCAAGGATTTGTGCTCTCTTAGAATTTAAGCCTTTGAATCCTAGAAAAACCAATGAATTTTTGTAGCCAAGCCTCACTACAAACCTGAGAAAGTCCTTTTGATTCTATTTATACATTTCTGACTTTATGGCATGAGATGAAATTCAAAGATTGGACCTCCTGCTAGTTGTTATTAATGAATAGCTTACTTGAATTCAAAGCTACTGGTATAATACAAGGTAAAGGCATACTGGAATGAAAAGCAGATAGCACAGAGAACACACAAAACATCATTAAATAGATAGAAATATATTTACATCAGGTACCTACAGGGGAGATCCAATAGAGGGTTTAGCTTTCCATACTAGGAAGCCTTCTTAACAACAAAGAGAAGAACAAGATGAAGGATTGCAAAACTACTAGTGGTGAGGATGTCTCCTTCACCTCTAGGATCTCACAATCACTCACAAACTCATCTCAAGCTCTCAAACCAGCTCTTGTTTCAAGCTCTGGTCTCTGCAGATCTTCACACATCAAAATCTCTCAAAACTCTCTGGAACTTGGACCTTTCTCTCTCTAGAAACCCTAGACATGCAAAGCTCTGAATCCTAGTCCAAACTCCCTTCACAAAATTTGATTTCAGGCTTAAAAAGATGGCATTTTTCGTGCTCGTGCGCTTAGCGCACTTATGAACCGCTTAGCGCACGTTAGTGATTTTCGGCTTAGTGCGCCTTTCTCGCTTAGCGGATGAACTAAAGTGGTGCATTTAGTGAGATGAAGTGATGCGCTTAGCGAACCTGTACAACTCATCTTCTTCTGGATTCTTCCTCGTGCTTAGCCTAGAAGTGTTGCACTTAGCGGACACTCGCTAAGCCAGCTGATTGGCTTAGCGAGAAGGTGAAAAGAACACTTTCCAAAGCTTTCCTAATTAACCTGAAATTGAGAGAAAATGATTATTAAACACATAAAATGAAAATACTAAGTATTTATTACCTATACTTAACAGAAAATACTTGTAACACTACAAAATAACCATACATTGGGAGAGTTTGATACAATTCACACAAATTTTATACACAAAAGTTAGTCGTTTTCACCGACTAACAGCGAGCAGGCTCGCTAAGCCCAATTCCACAAATTTTCAAAACAAATAAGGATTTGCGCTTAGCGCGACTATTCTACTTAACAACACTGGCTTAGCGAGCAAGCTCGCGAAGCCCAATTCCAACAAATAGAAAAATAGAGAGATAATTGCACTTAGCGTGACAGGGCACGCTTAGCTCACAACAAAACACAAAAATTTCTAAGTGTCTGAGAACACATTTGATGCAAGCTCCATTGGAGCTTGTAGGCCTAGGATCTTCTTCATCAATGGATTCCTTTGCTTCTTGGAAGATAAATGGCAGCGGAATGGAGAAGGAAGAGAGAGAGGAGACGCCACTTCAAGGAGAAGATGAGTCTAGAAGAAGCTCACCACCATAGGAGGCCATGGATAAGAGCTTAGAGGAAGAAGGAGATGAATGAAGGGAGAGAGAGAGAAGAGCACGAAATTTTGTGCTCAAAAGGAGCTCTGAAATCTGAAGTTAATATTCAAATGATCAAAGTTCCAAAAAAATGCACACACATGACCTCTATTTATAGGCTAAGTGTCACACAAAATTGGAGGGAAATTCAAATTTCACTTGAATTTGAAATTGAATTTGTGGAGCCAAACTTTGGAGCCAAAATTTCACTAATTATGATTAGTGAATTTTAGTTATGGTTCAGCCCACTAATCCAAGATCAATTCCAAGATTCTCCACTAAGTGTGCTTAGGTGTCATGAGGCATGAAAAGCATGAAGGACATGCACAAAGTGTGACTATATGATGTGGCAATGGGGTGTAGTAAGCAAATGCTCACCTCCCCCTCTAAAATTTAATTGGATTGGGCTTCTACCAATTCAATTAAATTTATTTCCAACCACACACATCAAATATCCACTTAGTGCATGTGAAATTACAAAACTACCCCTAATACAAAAACTAGTCTAGGTGCCCTAAAATACAAGGGCTGAAAAATCCTATATTTCTAGGGTACCCTACCTACATTATGGAGCCCTAAATACAAGGCCCAAAATTAATGAAACCTTAATCTAATATGTACCAAGATAAGTGGGCTCATACTTAGCCCATGGGCCCGAAATCTACCCTAAGGCTCATGAGAACCCTAGGGCCTTCTCTTGCATTTTTGGCCCAATCTTCTTGGAGTCTTCTATCCAATGCCCTTGGGGGGTTGGATTGCATCAACATTACTCGCTTAGCGCACAGACGCCCTTAGCGAGTTCATAAGCAATTGAACTTTCAATCAGAGAAGATGAACGCACTTAGTGGGATAGGGCCGCGCTTAGCGAGTTCATCTGGAAATCCAGATGTTTAACAGAAACAATGAACTTGCTTAGTGTAGCAAGGCGCTTAGCGCACTCATCACAATTTCCAGAAAAAGCAGGGGCTTCTCACCCCTCCACTTAGGCCCTTATTAGGCCGTCTAACCCTAATCAAAACAAGCACATTGTATCCACAATAAAACCCTAATTCTAGTCTAACGAACAACTAACCTAACAGAACTAAGTATTAACAGAAATTCAACCTAACACTACTAAGTTAACTAGCCTAAAGTTTGAAATTTGGAAATAAAATGAACAAAGTTAAGAAGTTTACTTGTGCTGTTGAATTTGAGTGCAAAGAGGGAGCAAAAATGTAGGCAATGCAGGGAGATTGAAGCACTGTGCAAAGGGTAAATGTAATGAATGGGAGAAAATGCTCAGAGGATGTAAAATGGTAACTGCCTAAGGCAGCTGCCTTATTTACTGGCAGTTTCGAATAACTTGCTTAGCGCATGGACTCGCTAAGCGAGTCAACATGACGTTTGAGTTTTAAAGCTCATGCACTTAGCAGATCTGCTCACTAAGCCCAATACAAAATTATGAAATTCCAGAGAAGATTTTGGGCTTAGCGCGAAGGTACGCGCTGGGCAAGTTCTGCAGCTCTGATTGGTCCTACAACTCTCGCTTAGCGGGCCAAGGCCACACTTAGCGAATAAAATGCTCCTTGAATGAAGTAATGGCCTGTGCTTAGAGCATCTGTCTCGCTTAGTGCTATTCCAAACAGAGAAGGAATTGGGCTTAGCGAGAGCACTCGCTTAGCCCAATTCTTGAAATTAATCAGATAGAGAAGAATAGCACTTCGCACGCCAACGCGCTTAACGAGACCAGACTTGTGCGCTTAGCGAGATGACTCGCTTAGCACAATTCCAAAAATTAAATGGATAGAGTTTATTGGGCTTAGCGCACAGGTCACGCCCTTTGCGGGACCATGCAGCCAATGATCAGGGGTCAATACGCTTAGCGTGAACAATAGCTCACTTAGCTCGTGAAGAAGATGGCGCTTAGCACGAGGAGTGCACTTAGCGAGTGGACAACAATTTTTTTTTTCAAGTTATTTTTCTGTCCGCAACTTCACAAAAGCTTTTTAACCCCTTTTCCAATACTAAACATGTTGAATTCAAACAATCACAAGCAATCAAACTTAACTAAATGCAAGAAAAATAGAATTAAAAAGGGCTGGGTTGCCTCCCAGTAAGCGCTCTTTTAACGTCATTAGCTTGACGCATAGCTCTTTCATGGGTTCTGCAAGTGAATAATGGTGTTTACCTATTAATGCTTCCACCATGGTACAAATTCAATATTTGACCATTGACTACCCATGATTTGTCTGGAGTTGATGAATGAGGATCAACCAATTCTACAGCTCCATATGACCTGACCTCTTTGATAGTGAAGGTCCTGACCATTTAGATTTGAGTTTTCCCGTAAATAACTTCAATATGGAGTTAAACATCAATACTTGTTGTCCTGGTCTGAATTCCTTCTTGAGCATCTTCTTATCATGGTAGGCCTTTATTTTATCTTTGTACAATCTGAAAGACTCATAAGCATTCCATCTCATTTCCTCCAACACCAACAACTGTGTTTTCCTTTGTTCCCCTGATGCAGTCTCATCAAAATTCAAAAACTTCAAAGCCCAATATGCTTTATGCTCCAATTCTACTGGTAAATGACAAGATTTGCCGTAAACCATTTGAAATGGAGATAAGCCAATAGGAGTTTTAAAGTTCTATAGGCCCATAATGTGTCATCCAATTTACTTGCCCAGTCTTTCCTGCTTGATGCTACAGTTTCCCCCAAAATTTTCTTCAATTCCCTGTTGGAGACTTCTTCTTAACCATTAGTTTGCGGATGATATGATTCGTGACCTTGGACAAGAGTCTTTTCAGCAAGCCTATGCCCCTGTGTATCCAGGATTGCAGAATAACTCAAAGAAGCCTTTGTATCCGGGGTGCAAGAATTCCTTAACGCTGTTGTCGGCAATGTTAAGTCTGGTTAATGTCAAGGCCAGATATGGGTGGAGTGACAAAAGCTTTACGTCACTGCTTGAAGTAGTGCACGATCTGCTTCCAGAGGAAAACACGTTGCCTAAAAGCTACTATCAGGCCAAGAAGATATTGTGTCTGATGGGTATGGAGTATCAGAAGATTCATGCTTGCCCTAATGATTGCATACTATACAAATATGAATTTGAAGAAATGTCTAAATGCCTTAGGTGTGGGGTGTCACGGTACAAGGTGAAGGATGATGAGGAGTGCAGTTCTGATGAAAACTCAAAGAAGGGCCCTCTAGTGAATGTGTTGTGGTATCTTCCCATCATTCCAAGGTTTAAGCGTCTTTTTGCTAATGAAGATGATGCAAAAGACCTTACCTGGCATGCAAATGGGAGAAACTCTGATGGAATGGTCCGTTATCCAGCTGATTGCTCCCAGTGGAAGAAGATTGATGGTTTGTATCCGGATTTTGGCAAAGAGGCAAGAAATCTTAGGGTTGGACTAGCCAGTGATGGAATGAATCCATATGGCAGTTTAAGAACTCAACACAGTTCATGGCCAGTTCTACTAGTAATTTACAATTTGCCTACTTGGTTGTGCATGAAGCAAAAATACATGATGTTGTCTATGATGATATCGGGCCCAAGACAACCAAGAAATGACATTGATGTTTATCTAAGTCCATTGATTGAAGACCTGAGAAAGTTATGGGACGAGGGGGTTTTAGTGTTTGATGGATTTCACAAGGAGACTTTTGAAATGCGTGCAATGCTTTTCTGTACCATTAATGACTTTCCAACGTATGGGAATCTGAGCGGTTATAGTGTCAAGGGTCATCATGCATGCCCCATATGTGAAGAAGACACAAGCTTCATACAACTGAAACATGGTAGAAAAATAGTGTACACCAGGCATCGCCGTTTTCTAAAACCTCATCACCCTTATAGACGATTGAAAAAAGCTTTTAATGGAAGTCAAGAGCATGAAACTACGCCAATACCATTGACTGGTGAGCAGGTTTTCCAACGGGTTAAACACCTAAATACTGTATTTGGAAAGACCCAAAAGAAGGATAAAAGTAAGACTTGCATATGGAAGAAGAGGTCCATTTTCTTTGATCTTCCGTATTGGTCTAATCTAGATGTTAGACATTGTCTCGATGTTATGCATGTGGAGAAAAATGTATGTGACAATGGCATTGGGATGCTCCTTAACATTCAAGGGAAGATGAAAGATGGTCTGAATACCCATCAAGATCTAGCTGACATGGGTATATGATCGTAGTTGCATCCAAGGTTTGATGGGAAAAAATATACTTGCCTCCAGCTTGTTATACTTTGTCTAGAAAGGAGAAGATAAGTTTTTGTCAGTGTCTTCATCAGGTCAAGGTCCCACAAGGATACTCTTCAAATATTAAAAGCCTTGTGCAGTTGAAGGAGCTTAAGCTAGTAGGGTTAAAGTCTCACGATTGTCACGTGTTGATGCAACAATTGTTAGTCGTGGCCATACGAGACTTTTGCCTAACAAAGTAAGGTTAGCCATACTCGCCTGTGCTTTTTCTTCAATGCCATATGTAGCAAAGTCCTTGATCCTGTCAAGTTTGATGACCTGCAAAATGAGGCAGCAATTATATTGTGCCAGTTGGAGATGTATTTTCCTCCTGCCTTCTTTGACATCATGGTTCACTTAATTGTTCACCTTGTCAGAGAAATCAAATGTTGTGGTCCTATTTATCTGCGCTGGATGTACCCGGTTGAGCGATACATGAAGATCTTAAAAGGGTATACTAAGTATCTACATCTTCCAAAAGCATCTATTGTTGAAAGGTACATTGCAGAAGAAGCCATTGAATTTTGTTCAGACTACATTGAAAAGGCTAAACCTGTTGGCCTTCTTGAGTCTCGGCATGACAACAAAGTGGCTAGTAAGGGTTCAAGAGGACTGCATGTCATCACTCCAAGTGTAGAAGATTTGTTACAAGCTCACTTGTATATGTTGAACAACAATAATGAAGTTTTGCCATACATACTTCAGCATGAAGTTTTAGTCAATCAAAATAATCAAAAAATGTCAAAGAACTGGGTGTTAAAAAAGCATAACAAAACTTTCTGTGATTGGTTTAAAGATACAATCTTTGTTGATGAAAGTGCCTCAGAAACATTAAGAAAGCTAGCAGATGGGCCTAAAAGAAATGTGATAACCTGGCAAGGATACGACATAAACAAGTATTCCTTTTACACAAAAGCACAAGACAACAAAAGTACAATGCAAAACAGCAAGGTCACCCTAAGGGTTGAATCATAACACTTCACAAGTGTGCATGATGAAAATTCCTATGCAGCTTCCATCCCTTACTTTGGGTTCATTGATGAAATTTGGGAGCTTAACTATGTCAAATTTACTGTTTGTGTTTTCAAATGTAAATGGGTTGACAGCAACACTGGTGTGTGGATGGATGATGTAGGATTTACGTTGGTAGACCTAAAGAAACTAGGTTACCACAATGACCCTTTCATCATGGCAGAACAAGCTAAACAAGTTTTTTATGTGCAAGACCCTTGTGATGAAAGGTGGTGTGTGGTTCTACACGGAAAAACAATTGATGTTAATGTAGAAGATGATGATTCATACATGGACACTTATGTTAGTCCTTTGTCCACACAAATCACTCCTAACGTCGTCGGAGAAGAAGAAGCTGACGACGTTCATGCTAATCGTAATGATCATGATGAAGGAGAATTAATTAACATCATCTAATATAATTTCTAATTATGTATTTGATTTCGGTAAATTGATTTACATAACTCATACTATGGTTTTTGATAATGTTAACTAAATCAAGTTTTTCTCTTTACAGGACCATGGCTACTCCACCTGCCTCACCTCCTCCTCCTTATCCTTCTCCTCCTCTTGCAGTAGCATCAGTGTCTCCGTCCAACCAGAAGCGGACACACAAAGCGACACAGCTACGATCCATGGCCACTAGACCACCTGGGGCAGAGAGACCAGTGGTCAACGTCGATCTTGCAACCGGCATGGCCGACGGTCCCCACAAGAAGAAATTAAGAACATATTTGGAGGTTTTCGCTCGTGATAAGGTCGACATCACATACGAGACCTGGAAGGAAGTCCCTACTGCTCAGAAGGATTTGATTTGGGAGTATATTCAGGTATTTTAATTTGCTTATCTGATTTTCTTTATTAGCCAAAATTTATAATTGACTAACAATAAAACCTAATTTTTTATTTTTCAGGCGGAATTTGAAATCCCTGAAGCTTCTGATAGTAGGACAAAGAAGAAAATTCTTCAAACTGTTGGTGAGAGGTGGCGGCAGTTTAAATCGGACTTGACTAGGAAATGGGCCCTTGCAGCCGACCAGGACGGTGTGGACGACACTGTTGTGGAAGAAAAGATTTCCAAGTTTATTTTGATGATGCCAAAGACTCAAGTCAAGAATCAAGAGTCAAACAAGTTTTAAGAATCAAAGAGTCGCTCAATCAAGAATCAAGATTCAAGTGAAGATTCAAGAGAAGACTCAAGATATGCAAGAACTTCAAGAAAAGCATCAAGATAAGTATAAAAATATTTTTTCAAAAGAAAAGATTGAATAGCACAAGTTGTCCAAAAGAATTTTTCAAAGAAAAATATTTTACCAGAGCTTTTACTCTCTGGTAATCGATTACCAGAAGGCAGTAATTGATTACCAGAAGCCCAGACAGTTTTATAACTATTTTACAGAGTCGTAATTGATTACCATGGGCATGTAATCAATTACCAATGTTTTTAAACATTGGATTTCAAATTTCAAAAGTCACAACTTGTGATAAAACATTTTCAAACTTGTGTAATCGATTACACAACATTTGTAATTGATTACCAGTGTTTCTAAATGTTGGTTTTCAAATTTAAACATGAAGAGTCACATCTATTGATGTGTAATCGATTACACTATAATGGTAATCGATTACCAGTGACTGATTTTGAAAAATAAATTGCCAAAAGTCACAATTTTTAAAGTGACTAGTTTTTGAAGATTTTTTCAAGAGTCACAACTTTTAAAGTGACTAGTTTTCAAAAGAGTCACAACTTTTAAAGTGACTTGTTTTCAAGAGAGTCACAAATTTTAAAGTGACTAGTTTTGAAGAAATTTCCAAGAGTCATAAATTTTAACTTGGTTTTTCAAGAGCCATCAAATGGCTATAAATATGTGACCATGACACGAATTTTAAAGAGAGGAATTCATTCAATTATCCTCAACATCTTTCTAAGAGTTTTTGTTCAATACTTGCTTTGTCAAGAAAAGTTCATTGGGCAAAAACTTGTGCTTATTCTATTTTCTTCTCCTTCATTCCTTCTCTCTCTTGCCAAAAGAATTCAAAGAACTAACCGTCTGAGAATTCTTTTGATTCCCCAAACAAAGAATTCAAAGAACTAACCATCTAAGAATTCTTTGCCCAAATACTAAATTTAAAGAACTAACCATCTGAGAATTCTGTGTAAGAAGCGGGTAGCTTCTTGGTTATAATAGTGAATACAAGGGAGGGTACATCCTTTGTGGTTCGCTTCAAGTAGAGGGTACATCTACTTGGTTGTTCAAAGAGAACAAGGGAGGGTACATCTTTTGTGGCTCTTTTCTTGTAAAGGATTTTTACAAGGATAGGAAATCTCAAGAGGTTGCTTGAGGACTGGATGTAGGCACGAGTCGTTGCCGAACTAGTATAAAACTTGTGTTTGCTTTCTTCTTCCCTACGCTCTTTACTTTTCTGCTGTGCATTTTTTATTTCTGCTTTACTTTTGCTAAGTTATTGTTTTTGTTCTTTACTTTCTCATAACTTAGTAGTAAAGCCCAATGGAATCTAGTAACATTAAGAAGGATAATTTTTAATTAGTCAAGACACGTTCATAATTAATTCAACCCCCGCCCCCCTTCTTAATTATTCCGAGGCCACTTGTTCCAACAACTATCTGTGAAAAATACGACATTAACAACTTTCTTGGGAGGTATGTACTTTGTCATTTTAGTTGTTTTCCACAAAATATTCAGTTGTTATAATTCATTGTAGTAATTTGTACCATTAATGTTTGATTTTTTTAGGATGTGCGAAAAAAGGCACAGGCCATCCAGAAGCAAAACACTGCCCCCCACGTGTTGTCTCGTGGGGGTTATGAATATTTAGAACAAAAGCTAATGGCTGAGAAGACCAAAAAGAAACTGGAGGAAGCTGCCCAGTTTGGAACCACTGACGGCGTCATTGACCCTCCATCTCCCATTAGATGCCACATGAAGTGGAAGATGGCTAGCACCAAGAAAACTGGGCAGATGACATCTGAGGCAGCAAAGGAAATCCTTGAGAAGATCGTAAGTCATTTTCAATTAAGAATTCTAACTATGTTTGTTTATTCTGTGATTGCCTAAGACAAATATATTTGTTTTGTACAAGATTCTTTGGAGGAGCAGGCATCACAGGGATCGTTCGTCCCTCATGGACGTCAGGATGTCTTGACTGTTGCCATTGGGCGAGCAGAGCACCCCAGCTGTGTCCGTGCTGCAGGAGCCGGTGTCACCATCAAACAATATTTTGGATCAGCTCCATGAACGTCCCACAGCTTTTCCTCCCTGCCTCCTGAAGACCTACAACCATTGACCCAACAAATTAGGGACCAGCTAGAGTAATCGATCATAGAAAAAGTGACTCGGCCGCAGTTGGCATCTTTCAGCTAGATGCAATCCTAGTTTCTATCCTAGATGCAATCTCAGGGACTTGCGTTGCCTCCAGAGCCTATGGTTGGTCCCTCAGGTCCTCGTGTCAGCACAAAGGAGAGTTGTGTTGATCCCTCAGGGATCGATCCTAAGACCGGTGACTCAGACAAGTGTGGGTTGTACATCGAAGCAAATCCTCCTCGCCTGGTTGCCCTTGGAAGAGTTTATGAGGGATCAACAGTTCACAACATTCCTTTGTTGCCTGGCCAAGTGAAGGTTGGTGTTGAGGAGGTTAAAGATGCACAGGCTCTCGTTCCTGTACCCACTAATGAGGTTACCTTAGTGGGGTAGGCACTTAACACCTTCCTTGCTTGGCCGACACATCTCGTGAAGCATTTATCAGAACATGTATTTTACTTTGATTATATGCTTCTTTTTTTCAATTAATTTATTCAGCATAATTATTTAACTATGTTTGATCAGCAGGCAACTGTTTCTCCAGCAAAACCTCCACAAAGGCCGGATCCTGAGGTTGATGATCCGCTATATCTGATGACATTGACCATCCCAGAGCTTTTCTTGAAGCCTTTCCAGGTTAACTGGGATGCTATCATGTTCGGGGTGTTTAATCCAGTCTTCCCATTGTACATCAAGCACGAAGATCTCTCCGAAATCGCACACGGTGGTCAATGTCTCAACATATCTATCATACAGTTGTGGATTCTGTAAGTCAATTTAGCTTACTATTAATTATCTAAGTTATTGCTTTAAATTCATACATAATTAACTTTTTCTTAACAACAACAAGCATCTGACTGAAACAAGTATGCGAGTAGGGAATTCCGATGTGTATCGATTCCTTGAGCCACAATCTATTCAGAAATTTGGGCAATCACAGTTTGACTCCGAAAGTTACATCATGAGTTGGATGCAGAGTTCAAAACGAGATGTCTGTCTTGGAGCCTACTTAAATGGGTAAGTCAAACAAAACAACTGAATTTAAATAATGTATACTACTACAATAACCCATATTCGCCTCCACTGCAGCGGACACTGGCAAATGGTGGTCATTCTGCCAGACAACTACCTTAAGGGAATAATTAACAGGTCAATGTTGTTTTCAATACATTTGCATTGGCATTACTCAACAACATCAATTTTTAAATGTTCCTCTTATTCAATAGTGCTTTGAAAGGACTTGATGATACTCCATAGCCTAAATCCAAGGCTGCTCCTAGGTGGATTGTCGTTAAGGTACGTGATTTAAATAAAACATCTACTTATATGTACTGCTTAGGTGTGTGTACACTATTTGTAGTTAACGTTTAATTATTATCCAAATTTCATTATCTATTTAGTGTAATAGACAAAAAGGATGTAGAAGCAAGCTTCATGTTGATGAATCAAGATTGATTCAAGTAGTTTTAATGATGACAAATGTGGCGTCCCTAAATTAATGACTGGTTTAATAGTAATAATTTAAATAACAAAAATCATGGTAAATTTTTGTTTCTTCTTCTTTTTCTTTTTCATTTCTTTCTCTTTTCACCGTAACTAGGTTTAGAAGGAAAATCCTCACTACAGAGTCCTGAATGGCCAGTTCACAACTCTATTCAGAGTCATTTCTTTCTTACCGCTCATAATCTCTAAACTATTTTGCTGTTTCAAAAGGAAGAATGTACCAGCCATTACTTTAGGTCGTCACATGAAAATAAAAGAATAAAATACGGTCGATAAACTCTTTTACAAATAAAGTTGCTAATGCTTTCTTTTCAAATAACAAGTTCGATCATAAATGCATTCATCATTTAAAGCTGTCCAAAATATGGGAGTTTTACAAAATACATAGTGTCATCCAGAGCAAAGGTGTTCATAGTGTTGGCTTCAGCCACATGTATACAATTATCAAATTTCCTATACATCAGGTCTACCCATATAAAAACAAAAGGGTAAACCTAACAGTCAGTCCTAGATACACCCACCCTCAAAAGTATACAATACGAATCCAAAGAGCTGTCCACTAGGATGAAGAGCCTCCGCTGATCGCCATCTCCCCCGGACCACCATCCTCCGTAGAGTCTGCCTCAGATGCCGACATGACTTCCTCGGGAGAATCCACCTCAAGAAGTGGATCCTCATCACCCTCTAGAAAGTCAAGGGCATCCACAGCAGGCTCAGGAGGTAGCTCCTCCAGATCCTCCTCGGGGTCTTCCTCGGATGACGTTACCTCGATCACTTGGACGGGCTCCACTAGACGATATGGTGTAGGCGTGGGTAGTATCCACTCAACCGTGCGCTGAAGCGTCCGTGCAGGTTCATCTGGATGCACCAAAGAAGTAGCCGTGAATCGAATGGTGCCCTGAAATCGGCACTTCGTGTTGCCTTCGAGGGTCTCCCAAGCTCCCTCTAGGCACTCCATCTCTACTCGATCACGGATTAGCTGCGCCGCCATCACGATCTACAAGGAAGAAAAGAAGGGGGTAGACTCTTTCACAAGAATCTAACTATGCCGCCACACAATACGTTTCATAACCACTACATGCAATTAAAAGGAGTATCTTAAGGCTTTTCATCTCTGGTAATCGATTACACAGCCTTGGTAATCGATTACCAGAGGCTAAACTTGAATTACAGAGCCTCAGGACATGAAATATGCAAAAATGCACTGTGTAATCGATTACACATACCTGGTAATCGATTACCAGTGACCCATCCCTCTGTGTAATCGATTACATAGGCTGGTAATCGATTACCAGAGGCTCCCTTAGTTTCCTGACTTCGTTTTCAAGCCTGGTAATCGATTACACCCCTTGGTAATCGATTACCAGAGACCATCTTAGCCTCCTATCTTCATTTTTAAGCCTTGTAATCAATTACTCACCCTTGGTAATCGATTACTAGAGGCCATAATCCACATATCACACAAAATTCACAGCTGGCCAGCCACCACAAGCCTCCTTGCTTTGTGGTCTTTGTTCCTTTTATCTGTTGACTGCCAGGAGCTCGCCTGTTTAGGTACATCACAGGTTCTCACTGACCGACTATGCCCGGGTTGGGTCGGGATTGGTCAAGCTTGGTTTTGGGCAATAGCACCCCACCTGACGTCCCCAAGGTCTCCTGACCCCCGTGACATATCTCCAGGTACCACTCTGTGGTCAACAATAAAAGCAGGAAGTTTCACCCTTCAACACTTCCTCATCTCAAGCTTGTAGGATTATGGGGTACCCATCACATGTGGTACTAGGTGGCGGTCGGGCGATGGTGCACAACAAGTTTTCCACATCCACAATGCGCGCATAAACCCACCATCCCCTGTTGCCCACCTCCATCTGAGCTCACGTACTCCCACGTAGCCCATATCCTCGTTTCTCTCAACACCGGGTCCCCATCAATCCTCCCAAGCTTCCACAACATCCAAGCGAAACAACATTCAAACAGCACAAGCTATCACAGCCAAGCAAAACAGAGCAAAGGCAGAAAACTCTGCCAAAACACCAACCAAATTATAGCTTTTCTCACTTAAAGACCCCAGTAACAATTCCTTCGATCCAATTCGTTAACCGTTGGATTGACTCCAAAATTTTACTGGAAGTCTATAGTACAGAAGCCTACATTGTGACCGTTGGGATCTACTAGCAAACATCCATAACTCATTCTGCACTACTCTTTCCACAGCCAACCACACACAAGCATTTTTCTGCACAAGCCAAAATTCTGCTGCACCTATTTGACAGCAAAATTCTGCATAAGTGCAGATTTCGAAAATCACACTTCCTCTCATCCAATCTTGCCCAAATCAATTCCTACAAGTCCCAAATCATGTATCAATCATGTCTAACCCAAAGTCAAGCTCCAAAACACAGCAACACAGAATCTAGGTGTCCAAAACCCCTCAATTCAATGGGTTTTCTAGGTTTGAAAAGTGAAATTTAGAATGAGGTAAATTTGAAGCAAACTCTCACCTCACACAAGTCCATAATATCAATCTAAACTTGCTCAAACTGAATTTACACCTAAAATTCCACCGAATCAAAATTTGACTCCTCAACACCCAATTTTGCCCTAGAAATGGCTCTTTATTCACTTTGATCATTTGTTTTTCTCTCTAGCACAGTCCAAGCTTTCTCCCAAGTCCTAAATGACATTTCAAGCTAGTATTAACTCACTTTAACCTCCATTTACCACAGAATTCAGACTTAGCCTTCCAACTCTCAAAGCCTCACTCTTTTTTTTTTCACTCATAACATCACATTCTCACTTTCCAACCCTAGGTTAACTCTACATTTTATCTCTAACAGTTTTCCATAGGCAATTTCAGCATATAAACATCACAAACATCATCACAAAAACCGTAAAACAGAATGGGTATGTCTAACTCATCCAAACATGGCCATTTCAACAAGCTTTCAGCAAATGTCTTCACAAATAATCATCACACAGCAGAAAACTAACAAAACTACCCATCATATCTCCCAAAACCCCATACCCACGAAATTTAAGAGAGAAAGAAGTCCACCCAAACCTGAATTTTCGAAGTCCCACTCGTAGCCACGCGCTTCACGACCCCGAAAATGCCCTCCTTTCGCGATTTGGGGCAGAAATGATGGCCAAAGGTTGAAGCTTTGCTTGGAGCTTCAATGGAGAATGAGGGAGAAAGAAAGGCAACGTGAGGAAGAGGGAGAGCTTCTGAATTTTTCTGCTTTGGCTGAGTGAGGAGAGAGAAAAGCTTTTTGGTTTTAAATAAAAGGGTTTTCTCTTTTTCTATTATTTTATTTAAGCAATGCCACATGTCTCCATTTGAGTGGAGCGAGAAGGGCCCACTTTCCCTTTTTGACTGTGACCCATACTCAGCCACAAAAGTGAGGAAAATCTGACCTTTGAAACGCTAAAATCCTGCCTCGGTTTGCATGCCATTTCTCTGGTTCCAATTCCTCGCATTTCTCTGCGTCCGTCGGGGCCAGTTTTCGAAAGCAAGCAATATATATATCAAAACGCTCAGAATAAAACCCCGAGCGTGGTTCAGAGGTTGGTTTCGTTAAATTTTAAGTCGCACGCAAAACGATGATTTTTAAACTAATTAATTAAGAATTAACCCATAACCTCCCAGTTATGGATTTCTCTTCCTTAATTAGTCTAACCCGCGTATCTTGCCCCCACTATTCCTACCCTTACCAAGAACATATATGCATATACACTGAATAATACTTATATATATAATCATTCAAAATACATCGTTTCCAAAAATTCCGGGTAGAAATTTCCAGGATGTTACAACAAAGATGATGACAAAAAGCCCAAAGAATGATTTCAAGATTCAGTCAACAAGTTCAAGATCAAGATAAAATTCAAGTTTCATGAGAAGAAATCAAGAAGATTCAAGAATCAAGAGAAGTTTGATTTCAAAATTCAAGAGAAGATTAATTCAAGATTCAAGAGAAGAAATCAAGAAGACTTCACAAGGGAAGTATGATGCAATCCTACCCCCCCAAGGGTATTGGATAGAAGACTCCAAGAGGCTTGGGCTAGAGTTACTAAAAAAGGCCCTAGGGTTCTCATGAACCTTAGGGTAGATTTTTTAGCCCATGTGTCAAGGTTGGATCCACTCTTCTTTGTAAATATTAGAATAGGTTTTTCCTTCTTTTGGGCCTTGTATTTTGGCCATTCTAGTAGTATAGGGTTTTAGCCTTGTATTTCAGGGCATTTTGAGTAGTCTTTGTAGTAGGGACTTTTTTTTCATGTATTTTTGGAATGGGGTTGAGCTTAGCTATTATAGGGGGTGTGTAGCTAAGCTCTAGTTTCTCATCTCAAGGAGGTGAGCTTAGCTATTAGAGAGGTGAGTGTAGTTAAGTTCTAGCTTCTTTAGGAATCTTCTCAAGGAAGCTTCTCAAGGAGGTGAGCTTAGTTATTAGAGGGGTGTATGTAGCTAAGCTCTGGCTTCTCAAGGAAGTTTTCTCAAAGAAGCTTCTCAAGGAAGTTTTCTCAAGAAAGTTTTTCAAGGAAGCTACCTAGTCTATAAATAGAATCATGTGTAACACTTGTGGTAACTTTGATGAATGAGAGTCTTGTGAGACACAACTCAAAGTTCAACTTCTCTCCCTTTTTTCTTCCTTCAATTTCGTGCTCCCCCCTCTCTCTTTCTCTCCCTCTTTCTTTTCCTCCATTGAAGCATCCTCTCCAAGCTTCTTATCCAAGGCTCATCTTGGTGGTGAAGCTCCTTCTTCCATGGCTTATTCCCTAGTGGATGGCGCCTCCTCTCACCTCTTTTTCTTTGTCTTCCGCTGCATCTCCATGGTGGAAAATCACCATTAAAGGACCTCATTGAAGCTCAAAGATCCAGCCTCCAAAGAAGCCCCACAAGCAAGCTTCCATCAAGTGGTAATCAAAGCACACAAGAGCTTCAAGTAGGTGCTCCTTAAACCTCTATTAATTTTTTGCTTTACCTTCTCTTCCATTGTTGTTTCTTCATTTTTCTCCATGGATCTCCTTACATGTCTTGTGCTAAATTTTGTTAACATGATTCTTTAGAGTTTCCACCGATTAAACTTGCTATAGAAGCTAGATTTGATTTTCTATGGTTCAAATTTCTTGTTCCTGTTCTTGAACCATGAATTGTGTTGAGTTTAGGTTCCTTTGAGTTTTGTCTTGTTATTTTTTGTGGCTGAAACCTAAACCATAAAATTCTTACAAAAATATTAAAGTAGAAAAAAACCTCAAAAATCTGGAGTGACTTGTTCACCTATTGTAGTTTTGTCATAGAAGTCATGAAATTTGTCACATAAGATTTCTTATGTTGTGCTGAATTTTATTTTCTTGTTTTTTTGTCTAACTCATTTCTTCATGAGTGTATGAAATTATTTTAGCCTATTATTTGATTTGAGTCAAACCTTTCACGTTAATTAGTCCTTAACATGTTCATGCAAAATTCTTAGAGAATCTTTGATTGTGAACCTTTTCTTGAACTTTTAGGTTTCCTTATGATTGTGTCTATTGTGAATTTGAGTTTTGGTGATTGAATTGCTGGCTGAAATGTTGATCCTAAGTGAATATTGAACTCCTAAAACTGTGGTAAACAATACTAGTGAGTTCAACACACATAGGAAGGTTGAAAGTAAGCCCAAGGCAATCAATATACCATGCTTAAAAAAAAAATCGTTGGTGTTGGCAGCTTGGACATACAAACTTGTTAAAATTACTGAGAGTTGGTTACTTCGAATTTTGAGCTGAAATTTTTACTGAATTTTCTAGAAATCTGGAAAAAAGTTATACAAAAAGAACCAAGTGATTTGGATAAAAGGAAAAAATACTAAAAATCACACAAGTTGGCAGAAAAATTAGTATCCAGGAAAAAAAAAGTGAAAGGGAAGTGTGCTTGTTGTTTTGGCTCAAAATTTATTCTACAATTGGTGCCTATGTTATACCAATCTTAGTTATGAAATTTCAATTGAAAATTACTATGAAAACAAGTGCCAAACTGTCATACCCTAATTTCGTCCAAGGACCATTATTTGGTGGCATCCTGACCGCCTCGAGGTACTTAACACCCATCATTAGATAATCCGTAAAGTTCTGCGACATTTTGGAAGTCGAAAAGAAGCATTTTTGCATAATCCGTAAAGTTTCACAACATTCCGAAAAGCAAATGGGTGTCGTTACGTAATCCGTAAAGTTCCGTAACGTTTTGGAAAGAAAACAGCCAAAAACACAAAAACGGGGGGTGAACTTATCAAGATAGGGGTGTAAATAACAATTCGAGTCTAGGCCCTTCTGGAACATGCTGGAAGTTGGGTTGCTTAAGGGGGAAGCAGTTGGGCGGCAAGCTCCTCCACGTTTTTGAAAAATGGTTTTCGTGGCTTCCGTAATGCTTCCGTAAAATTTTTAAAAACGTTGGGTAAGCAAATTTCACTTAACATTGGTGAAAGGGAAGAGAAAAAAAGATGAAAATCAAATCCGAAACACTTCCGTAAGGCTTCCGTAACTTTTCCGTAAAATACGAAAAGGGAGGTGAACTTAGTAATTCAGGTGCGCTTAGAAATCATCTTCATTAAGTCTCTGGGCGGCAAGCACCTCTCTTTTTCCCTATAAATAGGGGAAGGGGGCTGTTTCAAAAATATTCCAGACCCCTTGGCTATGCATTTCGCCTGTTTTGGGTGAAAAAATGTGTTTTCGTGAAGAAAATCCAAGCCGAGGTGCTTCCGTAACGCTTCCGAGACGTTTCCGTAAGCGATTCTATGGAAATTATTCATCGTTCTTCACTGTTCTTTCTTCGTTCTTCGTCGTTCTTCAGTCTTCAAACTGTAAGTTCCCAAAATCGAATCTTTCAATTCATTCTATGCACCCTTAGTGGTCCCTACTTGTTTTGTGTACTTTCACTTTAATTTTGCTTACTTTCAGTTTTCTTTTCTTCCGCTTTAACGAGCTTTTAACCGTTTATTAAAGCCGTTTTCCCACCTGATAAATGATAAAATGAATTTCAACCGATCATTTGTGTTGTAATCTCGTTGAATCATTGTTAAAACAAATTCTAACCGATCGTTCACGCTGTAACCACGATTAAACCAAAAAAAGGCAAAATAATAATAAAATAATCAAAATATTTTGAATAAAATAATCAAAAAAATCAATCGGACGTTTTTCTTTGGAAGTTTCCTTGAATGAATTGACTAATAACCAAAGTGAAACTAAGGCTAAAATCAACTCACAAATCAAGGTTCGTCCGCAAAAGTCACTCAAAATCGTCTTAAGGTCCAACGCCTTAAATGGTCCTCTTTGCTTTTATCGGTTAACATGGACCGTTCAAAAGCATAAAATCAACATGTAACTTTACCACTTTTGCAAGAACTACATAGGTCTGATTTCCTCATCGCAATTGAGGATACGTAGGAGCAATAGCCTCACTTTTGTCGACCACCCCAAGAGATCGTTAATGGTCCAATGCCTTAACGTTTCTCTCCTTTCAAAAACCAAGAGATCGTTAATGGTCCAACGCCTTAACGCTTCTTTCCTTTCAAAAACCAAGAGATCGTTAATGGTCCAATGCCTTAACGTTTCTCTCCTTTCTAAACATCAAAAGATCGTTTAATGGTCCAACGCCTTAAACGACTTTTGTTCGGTTAAAATTGGTCTTCCGGAAAAAGATCAAAACAACTTAACCAACGTTTAGTTCTAAAAGAACTACGTAGGTCTGATTTCCTCATCGCAATTGAGTTTACGTAGGAGCGAGGGAAACACCCTTGTCGACCACAAAAAGATAAAAAATACAAAAAACATAAAAAAGGGAAAATAAAACATTTTAAAACATTTTGCTAGTAATCCCTACTGCCGCAATATGTTTTTTTGAAGGGGATGATACCTCTAGAAACCATCAAGAGAGATATGACCACCTTTGGAATTATCACTAAAAGCCTTTTATTTCCTCCCGTTTAGGTCCCTAAAATAAGGGCACGAAGCGAACACGCTGCGTGCCTTTTAAACACTACCATGCATATAACCTGAATGTCATGTACGTCTTTGCTGTATGATTATCTGAGGATATTGCCATGCTATGTGCATCCCCCTGTTGAGCTTTTGCACATCTACATCATGTCATCATGCATGCGTTGTATGTTGGTCTCGTCTTTTGCACACATGGGGCACTGCGCCCACGAATGCACAAGTAAGAAGAGAGGATTTTCCGGGCTCTCGTGTCCGTAAATGCATTCATATCATGCATCGCATAAGCATCTCTCCGTGGCATCATAATGGACGTATCGTTCCTGCATTTGTCACTTATCATTTCATGCATTGCATTTTGCATAAGTCATTTCATCACCATGCATCTGCATCTAACATGTTTTTTGCATACCATTTGTTTTCATGTTTACTCATGCATGATCCTTGCATTTTTTAATAGTAGACACATTACCAGTGTTTTACTATTAAAAAATGGTGGGGTACACACCTTCAAGCTTTGCGGATTTGGTCTTCACCGGCAAAAGGATCGAAGCGGGTCTGAAAAGAGGCAAATTTGATCATCCTACTTTGATGAGTGAGAAAGCTGGGGCAAATGAAGAGGATGAGAATGAGGGAGAAACCCATGCTGTGACTGCCATTCCTATACGACCAAGTTTCCCACCAACCCAACAATGTCATTACTCAGCCAATAACAACCCTTCTCCTTAACCACCACCAGTTATCCACAAAGGCCATCCCTAAATCAACCACAAAACCCACCTACCACACAACCAATGCTAAACACCACCTTTAGCACGAACCAAAACACCAACCAAAAAGGAATTTTGCAGCAAAAAGCCTGTAGGATTCACCCCAAATTCTGGTGTCATATGCTAACTTGCTCCCATATCTACTCGATAATTCAATGGTTGCTATAACCCCAGCCAAGGTTCCTCAACCTCCATTTTTTCGAGGATACGACTCGAACGCAACATGTTCATATCATGGAGGAGTTCCTGGCCATTCCATTGAGCACTTTATGGCTTTGAAGCGTAAGGTGCAAAGTCTAATTAATACAGGCTGGTTGAAACATGAAGAGAATCGCTTGTGAATCCTAACATTGACAAGCGACACCACACACGGGGCAATTTTGAAAGTTGTTGTTAGATGTCTCTAATGACTCATCAGGATTTTCAAGTTTATGCCACTATTATAAACCACAGTTACAATGCTAAATAAAATAAATTTGACATCTTTGTCCCTCATCCTCTCGTAATTACATCTTTGCTTCCACTGGAATGTGGGTGCAAGCCATTGGTTTGTTTGCTCAAGCGACATGTGCTCCTGAGTTTGGACTTCCAAGACCATTCATTCAAAAATTACTCATCATACACATTTGGTGAGGATGCCGTAAACAACGAGTAAAGCAGAAAAGTTCAAAAAGAAAAGAAAAAAAAAGCATTTGATTGACTGTGTTTTCTAGTAAAAATATAGACGTTCATGTGACCTCATTTGATCTTTCTGGAAAGTTTTTCTTTTTTAGAGAGAAATGAGTTATTAAGAATAGGAGTCATTTGACTTAATCTGTCAACTAAAAAATCCTTCAACTATTTCTCGTCCTTGAAAAATTCTTTTTGCGAGAATCAACCGCTTCTTTCATTCTTCCTTGCTACAAGGTTGTAAAAACAAAACAATGATGGATAACTCAGAGCCCTACACTGGGGCAATGAAAAGCACCGTGCATGAGCCTCAAGCGAACCTAGGGGAAGATCAAAAGTTCTCACACGTCGATGTTTTTAAATGAAAAGAGGGGGACAAACCCTGGGTTTTCAATGGATTGATTAAACGTCAAACGGCTCCATTGTCGTCACTCCAAAATGGTCAAGTGTTTAAATCAAACAGAACATACACTCTGAGGGACTTCCTGAAGAGATTTGCAAAAGATAGGATGAGGTTGCATGAATTATCACCTCTTTCAAAAGGACAGTCAATCTGTGTTTTCGAAAAAAATCAAATCAAAATCAAAATCACAAAATTGGGAAAAATGTCATGAACATTGTATAACTTTCCATTACATTGCATTGTTGCATACGAAGTCCACATTTACCATATTTCAAGACAAAGGTTGCATGCATCTGGATCCCTAAAAATCATGTTAACTACATAGATTACCTACATCTATCTGTCCAATCTTTTTGAATTTGGGATGATCGGCCCTCTCAATGAGTCAATCTCTTTCTTTCTCATAAGGGTGGACCCTTGGGTACTAGTACCCTCGCCTTCAGAGGGGTACACGCCCTCGCCTTCAGAGGACTACACGTCCTCGCCTTCAGAGGGTTACACACCCTCGCCTTCAAAGGACTACACGTCCTCACCTTTAGAGGACTACACGTCCACACCTTCAAAGGACTACACGTCCACACCTTCAGAGGACTACACGTCCTCACCTTCAGAGGGCTACACGCCCTCACCTTCAAAGTGCTACATGCCCTAACCTTTAGAGGACTACACGTCCTCACCTTCAAAGGGCTGCACGTCCTCGCCTTCAGAGGGCTACACGCCCTCCCTTTCAAAGGACTACACGTTCTCACCTTCAGAGGGCTACACGCCTTCACCTTTAGAGGACTACACATCCTCACCTTCAGAGGGCTACATGCCCTCACCTTCAGAGGACTACACATCCTCGCCTTCAGCGGGCTGCACGCTCTCGCCTTCAGAAGACTACACATCCTCGCCTTCATAGGGCTACACGACCTCACCTTCAAAGTGTTGCACGCCCTCACCTTTAGAGGACTACACGTCCTCACCTTCATAGGGGTACACACCCTTACCTTCAGAGGACTACACGTCCTCGCCTTCAGAGGGCTACACGCCTTCGCCTTCAAAGGGCTACACGCCCTTGCCTTCAGAGGGCTACACGTCCTTCTCTTGAGAGGATTACACGTCCTCACCTTCAGAGGACTACACGTCCTCCCCTTCAAAGGGCTACACGCCTTCGCCTTCAGAAGACTACATGTCCTCCTTTCCAGAGGGCTACACGCCCTCACCTTTAGAGGACTACATTTCCTCGCCTTCAGAGTTTTACACACCCTCGCCTTTCGAGGACTACATGTCCACGTTTTCAGAGGGCTGCACGCCCTCACCTTCATAAGGCTGCACCACCTCGCCTTCATAGGACTCCAGATCTGTGCCTTTAGAGAACTCAAGGTACTCCGCCCTTAATGCTTAATCGAGGCCTACGCTCCCGGGTGAGGGGCTAGTAGTTTTCTTTTATCAGTTCCTGAGCCACCCCCTGATATTGGAGGGTGACCAACTGTGCGAGCACAACCAGAGAGGGAGGCTATCGCGCAACTACTATGCATACCGGGGAAAGATTTCAACCGTGCCGCTGCAAAGAGACGAGTGCGGATCATGCGCACCAACATGACCACTCTTACACAGATATGGATGACGTTGCTACTTAGCAACATTCTGCCCAACGACCACAATGCCGATCTCCCCCTGCGGAAGTATCAGTTGGTCTGTGTCGTCATGACATAGGTAAGTATGCACGTGGCTCAATTGATTTTTGATGCCATCCACTATTTGCAGGGATCGCGCCCACAAGACACATAGTGGACCCGGAGAAGCCCAACAGGGCCTTGGGGTTTCCACCTCTGGTTATGGGCCTCTGTCAGTCCTACCGGGTGCACGTCCCCCCCAGCAAGGTCACGCCATCGTGACATAGGTAAGTATGCACATCGCTCAACTGATTTCTGATGTCATCTATTGTTTGCAGGGATCGCGCCCGCAAGACACTCAGTGGACCCAGAGAAGTCCAACAGGGTCATGGGGTTTCCAGCTCTGATTATGGGCCTCTGTCAGTTCTACAGAGTGCCTGTCGCCCCCAGCAAGGTCATCAGGCCCCCTACTAACCTAGCTTTCAACAAGAAGTATTGTGCCCCATGCAGGCGCAGGGCGAGACACCACAACAGCTTGGGGATGGCCGGTAGCGGGCAACAGACGCACCGCCGCCATCTCCAAAGCCCTTCAGCTCATCTACAAAAGTTGGAGCGTTGCCTACGACCCGTGGTCGACCAGCAGGCGATCAAGTCCAAAGCCAAAGGTAAGCAAAGTACTAGGTCCGTGACCGACAAGTCATCACGCGTCCAGCTCGCGACGCTAAAGAAGCGCTACTAGGAGGCAACCTAGTACCTTTTAAATCTCTGCTTGTTATTTGATCACCTTTGTTTCTCAAGTCATAGTAGGACACACCTAGTTGCTCATGATCCTAGGAATTTAAATAAAACAAGCACAAGCTTGGAAGGTAGTCATACCTCACAATATATGTATGTGTGTTTAGGTAGCGAAAATACCTTAGATATGCATGTATGTAATTTAGGTAGCAAAAAATACCTCACAAAATATATATGTGTGTGTTTAGGTAGTGAAAATACCTTAGATATGCATGTATATAGCAAAAATACCTCACAAAACATATATATGTATGTTTAGGTAGCAAGATACCTTGGATACGCATGTATATAGCAAAAATTCCTCACAAAAATATACACATGTTTAGGTAGCAAAATACCTCATGAAAAAAAAACAAAAACAAACAAGAACAAAAAATATATCTTTCGGCTGAAAAACCAACACGCTTTTGAAAAGAAATAACTTCCAGCTTTTCTTTGAAAAAGATTCACTGATCATAACACCAATTTTTGAAAAAAAATGTGTATACACCTGAAGGGTGAATGCTATGAAAATTTTCCCGAACACCCAAAATGGACTCGAATGAATGCATGAATTGATAAAAGAACATATTTTGGAAACACTGGGTTGACTTAAATAGGAAAAATGAATCATGAGCCCTAGTGTCACATGACCATAAAAACTTGATGCTTGAGTGTCCACATGGGTGCATGCATGACCAGTTTTGCATAAAATTTTCAAATCATCATTATTGTATGTGTGTCATGGAAATAAATGTGGGACATCCTCTTTATCCCTGAACCACTGGCCAAACCGACACCCTGACATACATCATGTCTGGCCGTTCTGCAAGCCTTGAGCCAAAATCCCAACTTACCATAAACCTTGACCTAGGGTGAGAATGTCCATCCTTGCCCTCGAAAGAAAAAAAAATAAAAAAGAAAGTTCCCGATCAAAGATCGGAAGAAAGCAAAGGAAGAAAATTCCCAACCAAGATTGGAAGAAAGCAAGAAAAAAAAAAATTCCCGATCAAAGATCGGAAGAAAACAAAATATACAGAAAGGTCTTTTGGACCAAACAATATAAGTACAATACATATTTGTCACAAGTAAACAAGAAAAGAAAGAAAACCACGACGTGAAGAGGTCCCCTCCCTTTGATTGCCAACCAAAATCCTGTACGCTAGCGACTTTCTCGCCCCGCACTAAACAAAAACAAAAAAGGAAAAAGTCCAAACACTCAGAGCCAAATTCCTCACCAAAACACCATTCCCGAAAAAGCCCCTATTGATCCATGATCACGCACAAAATCTTTGATTTGATAGGAAATGATTTGCAAAATTAAGTCATGACATATCTATGGTTCGGAATTAGGATAAAACACTTACCTGTGTGAGATTGATACACTTCGAGTGATTTTCTTCTATTTTGTTGGACCCAGTCTTTCCTCTAAATGGTCGTTTAGAAACGAAACGCTAACATCCAAAATCTCATTTATGGTTATGAGAAAATTTCATCAGCATACTCTCGTTCCCCAATAGACACATTGTCTTTCATCAAAAAATCATATGTTGCTCTGATCAGTTAGAGGTTTTGTTTCTTTACTAAAGCATGTTCGCATTTTAGTGAAAAAACACCGAGACTATTCTAGTCTCACAAAGTCAAGAACTACGTAGGTCTGAGTTCCTCATCACAAATTGAGGATACGTAGGAGCAAAAGCCCTGCTTTTGTCGACCACCCCACCTTTTGTTACCGTGACCCAAGAGTCCGGTGGCATGCGGAAACACCCGATGATAACCCGCAAACACCCTTTGCTATCCAGCGACCCGAGAGTCCGGTAGCATGCGAAGACACCTTACGGTTATCCGCACCTCGTCATTCAGAGACCCCAAGTCCGATTGACAAGCAGAGACCAATGTGTTCATCTGCACCCTTTCCGGAAATGTCAGCATCTTCCAGTAAAGACTATTTTAGTCTCACACCGCTTTCGCAAGAACTACGTAGGTCTGAGTTCCTCATCACAAATTGAGGATACGTAGGAGCAAAAGCCCTGCTTTTGTCGACCACCCCACTTTTTGTTACCGTGACCCAAGAGTCCGATGGCATGTGGAGACACCCGATGGTAACCCGCACACACCCTTTGCTATCCAGTGACCCGAGAGTCCAGTAGCATGCGGAGACACCTTACAGTTATCCGCACTCGTCATTCGGAGACCCCAAGTCCGACTTACAAGTAGAGACCAATGAGGTCATTTGCACCCTTTCCAGAGATGTCAGCATCTTTCGGTAGAGACTATTTTAGTCTCACACCTCTTTTGCAAAAACTATGTAGGTCTGAGTTCCTCATCACAAATTGAGGATACGTACGAGCAAAAGCCCAACTTTTGTCGACCACCCCACCTTTTGTTGCCGTGACCCAAGAGTCCGGTGGCATGCGGAGAGACCCGACGGTAACCCACAAACACCCTTTGCTATCCAGCGACCTGAGAGTCCGGTAGCATGCGAAGACACCTTACGGTTATCCGCACCTCGTCATTCTGAGACCCCAAGTCCAATTGACAAGTAGAGACCAATGTGGTCATCTGCACCCTTTCCGGAGATGTCAACATCTTCCGGTAGAGACTATTTTAGTCTCACACCTCTTTCGCAAAAACTAGGTAGGTCTGAGTTTCTCATCACAAATTGAGGATACGTAGGAGCAAAAGCCTCGCTTTTGTCGACTGCCCCACCTTTCCCTATCATGACCTGTGAGTCCGATGACGTGTGGAGATACCGTATGGTTATCCGCACCTTTCGTCAACCAGGGGCAAACAAGCCCATTGACATGCAGGGACTAATGTCATCCTCTGCACCTTTCGTCAACCAGGGGAAAGCGAGCCTGTTGACGCGCAGAGACTAATGTCGTCTTCTGCACATTTTGTCATCTAGAGATGGCAAGTCCGATGACATGCAGGGGTAACATATGGTTATCCACACCTTTGGTCATCTAGAGACGGCAAGTTCGATGACATGCGGGGGTACCGTATGGTTATCTGCACCTTTCGTCAACCAGGAGCAAAAAAGCCCGTTGACGGGCAGGGACTAATGTCGTCCTCTGCACCTTTTGTCAACCAGGAGGGAAGCAAGCCCTTTGACGCGCAGGGACTAACGTCGTCTTCTGCACCTTTTGTCATCTAGAGACGGCAAGTCCGATGACATGCGGGGGTACCGTATGGTTATCCGCACCTTTTTTCATCCAGAAACGGCGAGTCCGATGACATGCGGGGGTACCGTATGGTTATCCACACCTTTCGTCAACCAGGAGCAAACAAGCCCGTTGACACGCAGGGACTAACATTGTCCTCTGTACCTTTCGTTAACCAAGGGGGAAGCAAGCCCGTTGACGTGTAGGGACTAACTTCGTCTTCTGCACCTTTTGTCATCTAGAGACGGCAAGTCTGATGACATGCAGGGGTACCATATGGTTATCCGCACCTTTTGTCATCTAGAGATGGCAAGTCCGATGACATGCGGGGGTACCGTATGGTTATCCGCACCTTTTGTCATCTCGAGATGGCGAGTCCGATGACATGCGGGGGTACCGTATGGTTATCCGCACCTTTCGTCAACCAGAGGCAAACGAGCCCGTTGACGCGCAAAGACTAACATCGTCTTCTGCACCTTTTGTCATCCTGACCCATGAAGTCAGGTGACATGCGGGGATACCATATGGTTATCCGCAACTTTCGTTAACCAGGGACAAACGAGCCCGTTGACGCGTAGAGACTAACATCGTCTTCTGCACCTTTTGTCATCCTGAACCATGAAGTCAGGTGACATGTGGGGATACCGTATGGTTATCCGCACCTTTCGTTAACCAGGGGCAAACGAGCCCGTTAACACTCAGAGACTAACATCATCTTTTGCACCTTTTGTCATCCTGGCCCATGAAGTCAGGTGACATGCGGGGGTACCGTATGGTTATCCGCACCTTTCGTTAATCAGGGGCAAACGAGCCCGTTGACACACATAGACTAACATCGTCTTTCGCACCTTTTGTCATCCAGGGACAGCAAGTCAGGTGGCAGGCGGAGATACCTTATAATCATTCGTACCTTTCGTCAACCAAGGTGAACGAGTTCGATGGTATCAGGATGATGTTCGTTGTTCGATTCTGATTATTTTCAAAAATTTTGCAGGTTTTTACTCTCGTCGTCCGGAGACATTCAAGCCCGACGATGCACGAGATTCTTCTCTGCTGGGCGGGGACGATGAAGTTCGATAGGGTGTGGAAACGTTGTTCCGCTGGTCAGTATATTGACCGGCTGAATGATGTTCCGCTCGAACGAAATTAGTGTCTTATCTTTACTTCGCTTTTATCTCCAATAAAAGATAAGTAAAAAGGGGCAACTGTCATACCCTAATTTCATCGGGGGACTATTGTTTGGTGGCATGCAACCTTCGCTTGACCGCCTCGAGGTACTCAACACCCATTGTTAGGTAATCCGTAAAGTTCCGTGACATTCTGGAAGTCGAAAAGAAGCATTGTTGCGTAATCCGAAAAGTTTCACAACATTCCGGAAAGAAAATGGGTGTCATTATGTAATCCGTAAAGTTCCGTAACATTTCGGAAAGAAAACAGCCAAAAACACAAAAATGAGGGGGTGAACTTATCAAGATAGGGGTGTAAATAGCAATTCAAGTGTAGGCCCTTCTGGAACATTTTGGAAGTTGGGTTGCTTAAGGGGGAAGCAATTGGGCGGCAAGCTCCTCCACGTTTTTCAAAAATGGTTTCCGGGGCTTCCTTAATGCTTTCGTAAAATTTCTGAAAACCTTGAGTAAGCATATTTCACTTAACATTGGTGAAAGGGAAGAGAAAAAAAGATTAAAATCAAATTTGAAACATTTCCGTAAGGCTTCCGTAACTTTTCCGTAAAATACGAAAAGAGGGGTGAACTTAGTAATTCGGGTGCGCTTAAAAATCTTCTTCATTAAGTCTCTGGGCGGCAAGCACCTCTCTTTTTCCCTATAAATAGGGGAGGGGGGCTGTTTCAAAAATATTTCAGACCCCTTTGGCTATGCATTTCGGCTGTTTTGGGTGAAAAAATGTGTTTTCGTGAAGAAAATCCAAGCTAAGGTGCTTCTGTATCTCTTCCGAGACGTTTCCGTAAGCGATTATGTGGAAATTCTTCATCGTTCTTCACCGTTCTTCGTTCGTTCTTCATCGTTCTTCAGTCTTCAACCGGTAAGTTCCCAAAATCGAATCTTTCAATTCATTCTATACACCCTTAGTGGTCCCTACTTGTTTTGTGTACTTTCACTTTAATTTCGCTTACTTTCAGTTTTCTTTTCTTCCGCTTTAACGAGCTTTTAACTGTTTATTTAAGCCGTTTTCTCACCTAATAAATGATAAAATGAATTTCAACCGATCATTTGTGTTGTAATCTCGTTGAATCACTGTTAAAACAAAATCTAACCGATCGTTCACGCTGTAACCACGATTAAACAAAAAAAAGGAAAAATAATAATAAAATAATCAAAATACTTTTGAATAAAATAATCAAAAAAATCAATCGGACGTTTTTCTTTGGAAGTTTCCTTGAATGAATTGACTAATAACCAAAGTGAAACTAAGGCTAAAATCAACTCACAAATCAAGGTTCGTCCGCAAAAGTCACTCAAAATCGTCTTAAGGTCCAACGCCTTAAATGGTCCTCTTTGCTTTTATCGGTTAACATGGACCGTTCAAAAGCATAAAATCAACATGTAACTTTACCACTTTTGCAAGAACTACATAGGTCTGATTTCCTCATCGCAATTGAGGATACGTAGGAGCAATAGCCTCACTTTTGTCGACCACCCCAAGAGATCGTTAATGGTCCAACGCCTTAACGTTTCTCTCCTTTCAAAAACCAAGAGATCGTTAACGGTCCAATGCCTTAACATTTCTCTCCTTTCCAAAAATCAAAATATCGTTTAATGGTCCAACGCCTTAAATGACTTTTGTTCGGTTAAAATCAATCTTGCGGAAAAAGATCAAAACAACTTAACCAACGTTTAGTTCTAAAAGAACTACGTAGGTCTGATTTCCTCATCGCAATTGAGGATACGTAGGAGCGAGGGAAACACCCTTGTCGACCACAAAAAGATAAAAAAATACAAAAAACATAAAAAAGGGAAAATAAAACATTTTGAAGTCATATTTGCACACTTGATTAAAGGTTGTCGTCCCTTGTGACGGACACGTGGGGTGCTAATACCTTCCCCGTGCGTAAAAACAACTCCCGAACCTTTCACAATTAAAGTTCGTAGACCACACCTTTTCGGTTTTTCTGATGTTTTCCTCGAATAAACGTTGGTGGCGACTCCGCGCATTTTCCTCCCATGGAAGATGCACCCGTGAGCCGTGCGTCGCCTTCCCGCCGAAGGGTAGGTTGCGACACAAAGCTAGAGGTTTGTTGAGTCTTTTTTTTATAGTTTTTTTACTCTACTCTAGAGCTATTCTAAGTTTCTCTTTGAGTCCTAGCTTGATTCTATGTCCTTTTCATTGCTTTAATTGTTGAGTAATCCTTGAAAAATTGTCTTGTTAAAACTCCATTGGTTTAGCTTTCATTTCATTTTTTTTGGTCTTTTGTTATTGCTTGTCTCTTTGTTTCCTTGTTTGTGGGTTTCCATATAGGGAATTGGAAGGAGGATTAGTGCCATCCCTTGAAGAATTTGAGTCAAGATCAAAGGGGCCAACCACCTTAAGAGCTATTGGACTAAGAAGAACTCCAAATTGAGTGAATCACCAAAGAGAGAACAACCACCAAAATTGAGGACCATTTTGTAATTTTGTAATACCAACTTAGGTGCTCATATGGGACACCTTAGGTTTGTCGTATTTTTTTTGTAGGAATAATCAACATAAAAATACAGAAAAAGGTACGCTTTATTGCATTACTTTCCTTAATTTTTTGAATAGTGATCAAGGGGTTCCCACGGACCCTAAGAGAATAAAGGTCATTCCTGATTGGCCCACTCCACCAAGTATAAGGGAAATCGAGGGCTGCCATGACTTAACAAACTTTTACAAAAGGTTTGTATCATATTTTTCTATACTTGTATCACCACTCATTGAGTTGGTGAGGAACCATGTTCCCTCATGGGAAGATGTCCATGAAAGGGGTTTTCAGACCTTACCCTACTTTAACATACCCAACACCACTAATACATATGTTTTTATTCTTTTTACAGGTGTCGAGGGAAGGAGCCCAGAGTATGAAGAACCTCGGTATTTGAGGTCAAATCCTTTCCAAGGTGGAGGGGATGATGCAATCCTACCCCCCAAGGGTATTGGATAGAAGACTCCAAGAGGCTTGGGCTAGAGCTACTAAAGAAGGCCCTAGGGTTCTCATGAACCTTAGGGTAGATTTTTGAGCCCATGGGTCAAGGTTGGATCCTCTCTTCTTTGTAAATATTAGAATAGGTTTTTCCTTCTTTTGGGCCTTGTATTTTGGCCATTCTAATAGTATAGGGTTTTAGCCTTGTATTTCAGGGCATTTTAAGTAGTCTTTGTAGTAGGGACTTTTTTCATGTATTTTTGGAATGGGGGTGAGCTTAGCTATTATAGGGGGTGTGTAGCTAAGCTCTAGCTTCTCATCTCAAGGAGGTGAGCTTAGCTATTAGAGAGGTGTATGCGGCTAAGCTCTAGCTTCTTTAAGAATCTTCTCAATGAAGCTTCTTAAGGAGGTGAGCTTAGTTATTAGAGGGGTGTATGTAGCTGAGCTCTAGCTTCTCAAGGAAGTTTTCTCAAAGAAGCTTCTCAAGGAAGTTTTCTCAAGAAAGCTTCTCAAGGAAGCTACCTAGTCTATAAATAGAAGCATGTGTAACACTTGTGGTAACTTTGATGAATGAGAGTCTTGTGAGACACAACTCAAAGTTCAACTTCTCTCCCCTTTTTCTTTCTTCAATTTCATGTTCCCCCCTCTCTCTTTCTCTCCTCTTTCTTTTCCTCCATTGAAGCATCCTCTCCAAGCTTCTTATTCAAGGCTCATCTTGATGGTGAAGCTCCTTCTTCCATGGCTTATTCCCTACTAGATGGCGCCTCCTTTCACCTCTTCTCCTTTGTCTTCCGCTGCATCTCCATGGTGGAAAATCACCATTAAAGGACCTCATTGATGCTCAACTATCCAGCCTCCATAGAATCCCCACAAGCAATTTTCCATCAAAGTATTGAAAAGATTTTTCAAAAAAACAAACATAGCACAATTTTGTTTTTCAAGAGAGTTTTTCTCAAAATTTTCTAAGTTACCAGAGTTTTTACTCTTTGGTAATGGATTACCAGTTTCCTGTAATCGATTACCAATAGCAAAGTTTGATTTCAAAAGCTTTTAACTAAATTTGCAACGTTCCAATTGATTTCAAAATGGTGTAATCGATTACAAGATATTGGTAATCGATTACCAGTGTATCTGAACGTTGAATTTCAAAATCAATTGTGAAGAGTCATATCCTTTCATAAAAAGCTTTGTGAAATCGATTACATGGTTTTGGTAATCGATTACCAGTGACAAGTTTTGAATAACAATCAAAAGATGTAACTCTTCTAATGGTTTTCAGGTTTTCTCAAGGTCATAACTCTTCCAATGGTTTTCTTGACCAGACATGAAGGGTCTATAAAAGCAAGACCTTGACTTGCATTTAAAAGAATAATTACTTACAACTTTTTCATATACTATTTTACAACCTTTGAATCTCTTTGAACTTCTTTTTCTTCTTCCTTTGCCAAAAGCTTTCTGAGTTTTCTGGTTTCCAAACTTTGTTCTTTCACTGAAAACAAAAGTGTGCTATTCATCTTTTTCATTCTCTACTCCCATTGCCAAAAAGAATTCGCCAAGGACTAACCGCATGAATTCTTTTTGTGTCTCTCTTCTCCCTTTTCCCAAAGAACAAAGGACTAACCGCCTGAATTCTTTTGTGTCTCCCTTCTCCCTTTTCAAAGAATTCAAAATGACATAGTCTGAGAATTCTTTTGATTCTTCCCTTTCCCTTAAACAAAAGATTTCAAAGGACTAACCGCCTGAGAACTTTGTCTTAACACATTGGAGGGTACATCCTTTGTGATACAAGTAGAGGGTACATCTACTTGGGTTGTTGTAACTGAGAACAAGAGAGGGTACATCTCTTGTGGATCAATTCAAGTGGAGGGTACATTCACTTGGTTGTTCAAAGAGAACAAGGGAGGGTACATCCCTTGTGGATCTTTGCTTGTAAAGACTTTTGCAAGGTTGAAAAGAAATCTCAAGGACCACAGGTCGCTTGGGGACTGGATGTAGGCACGGGTTGTTGTTGAACCAGTATAAATTCTTGTGTTTGTCTTCTTCTTTCCTACACTCTTTAATTTTCGCTGTGCACTTTAATTATCGCTTTTACTTTTGGTTAAGTTTCTATTTCTGTTGATTACTTTCTTAACTTAGTAGTAAAAGCTTAATTGAATCTAGTAACATTAAGAAGGATAGATTTTTAATTAGTAAAGGTTCATTAATAATTCATTCAACCCCCCCTTCTTAATTATGCCGAGGCCACTTGATCCAACAAGTGGTATCAGAGCAGGCATCTTGTAGAAAGTTTAACCATTTCAAGATTTATGGCCTCTTTAAATTCTTTGTTCCCTGAAGGAAATTCCATCCATAGGCCACCTATCTTCAATGGTGAGGGTTATCACTATTGAAAAACCCGTATGCAGATTTTCATTGAAGCCATAGATTTGAACATTTGGGAAGCAATAGAAATAGAACCTTACATACCCACCGTAGTAGATGTAAGTACTAGCACCACAACACAAAAGCCTAGAGATAAGTGGACTGAAGAAGATAGAAGAAGAATCCAGTATGATCTTAAAGCCAAAAACATTATTACTTCAGCCCTAGGAATAGATGAGTATTTTAGAGTGTCAAATTGCACAAATGCCAAGGAGATGTGGGATACTCTCCAACTTACACATGAAGGCACCACTGATGTGAAAAGATCTAGAGTCAACACCCTTACACATGAATATGAATTGTTTAAGATGAACCCTAATGAAAACATCCATAGCATGCAGAAAAGATTCACACAGATAGTCAACCATCTTGCTTCTTTAAGAAAAATCTTCCCTAATGAAGATCTAATTAATAAAGTTTTAAGATGCTTAAGTAGGGAATGGCAGCCCAAGGTTACTGCTATTTCTGAAAGTAAAGATCTTTCCTCTATGTCTCTTGCTACTTTGTTTGGAAAATTGCAGGAACATGAAATGGAACACCAACGTCTTAATCAAAATGAAGAAATCGACAAAAAGAAAAGAAGTATAGCACTTAAAGCCTCTTCATCAATGCAAGAAGAAAATGAAGAAGAAGAATCAGAAGATGAAGAAGACTTCTCACTCTTTGTGAAGAAGTTTCAAAAATTTGTCAAGAAAAGAAGAATCGAGAAGCGTCAGAACTTCAACAATGGAAGAAGATCTCAAGAAGACTCTCAAATTCTTAGATGCTAAAAATGCAACCAACTTGGTCACATCAAAGCAAATTGTCCTTTAAATGAGGAATGGCCTGAGAATAGTGATAAGAAAAGGTATGAAGAAAGAAGGACCAAGAAGGCCTACATTGCATGGGATGACAATGACTCATCCGACGGTTCAGAGAAGGAGATCAACCTTCTAACCAAGGACTATAAGAGTGATGAGAATATCTCTCAAGAAGATTAAGCAAAAAGTAAAAATGTGACTTCCATCTTTGAAGAACTAGATACTTTAATCATGAAAAAGGTAACATCAAAACCATTCTCTTTTAAAATTTTATTTTGATTGAAATCTTTCTTTCAATAAATTTGATTATGATGACTAACAAAATTTTATTTGTTTGTCTTGATTGATTGAAATTATGAGTATGTGTTTATATGTTTTTGATTGAGTTAATTCTCTTTCTCAAAGCATGAAGTTTTTTTATATTTGATAATATCTATGATCTTTATTCTTCAATACTTGTGTTAATTATTTTGATATAATTGAATATATATGTTTCTTTTAAATAATTATGCATGATTTTGAATGTGATATGTGAATTACTTGATTAAGGTTCTTTCATAAAGTGCTTTCAAAATTTAAATGTTATATATATTTTCTTTAAGAAGGTATTTTGATATTCATTCAAATTCATTTTCCCTTAAAAGTCATTCAACATTTAGTTTTGGCTGAAATGTTCTCTGGTAATCGATTACAACAATAGTGTAATCGATTACAGGCAGTTAAGAAGGGTGTAATCGATTACCAAATATTGTAATCGATTACAACGCGTCCCTGCTCCTATATATTCAGATTTCAAAATCTGAAAACTGCAACTCCTCATTTTCTCGCGAAACCCTTGTTCTCAATTCTTCTTTCTGCCATATCTCACTCATTTCTTGTCCAAATCACTCCCCACAAAGCCCAAACTTCATCTTTTTTCATTCTCTTTCACATGAACCGATTGAAATTTCAAATGACTCCCTCAAATGGCGGAACCATCAAAGAAGCGAAAGGGTTCTTCGAGTCGAAGCCAACGACATTCCGAGACTCAAGAAACGCAGATTCCCTCCTCCATTTCCTCTTCCTCATTGTTCCCATTAGAAGAACAACGGATACGGTACACAAATCTTTTCTCTTCTCATTCCATTATTGATCCAAAATTCATTGACATGGATTTCTTTTCCAATGAGAGTTTTGAATGCATTCAGGCATTTGAGAACTCCAATCTCATTCCTTTCATGTCTTTAAAATTTCCTGTTTATTTTGAATTAGTTAAAGCCTTCTATTCCAACCTAGAAATTCAAGAAGGCACTTTGATATCTGAAGTTTATGGGATAAAAATGGTCATTGACCAATTCCTATTCTATGACTTGACCCAATTATCTAGTGAAGGTGTACCATTTGAAGGTACACTGAATGATGATTGGAAATTTGATTTCTCTGTGCATGATGCCCACCGGTTGGTTTGCACCAACCAAGCGGATATGACTGGAAGGCTTCTTGCCGGTTCATTGGCTTTTGAAAGCCACATCCTTCATTATCTCATTGTTCGTATTTTACTTCCAATATCTTCAAACCTTGCACAGGTTTCTGAGGAAGATCTTATTGTCATATGGGCTTTTCATACAGGCCGACAAATTGAGTGGGCACACTTAGTCTGATATCGCATGCATAAGGCATTACGATTAAATGCTCCATTGCCATATCCACACCTAGTCACTCTCTTCCTTCAACACTTTAACATCCCTCTTGATTTTGAACCTTATGTTCCAATCAAGAGATCCTTCTTAATCGGTGCCGCTGTGATTGCATCTTTTGGTTACCGTAAAGAGCATGATGGCTCTTGGGTAAAAATGGGTGCTCAACCCATTGATGAAGAAGGAAACTTACCAGTTGGAGAAGATTTTTCTCTTCTTCAAAGGATTTTAGGCAGGTTCAATGGTCTTCAAACCTTTGTTGGTGAAAGGTTTGATGCTTTGGAGTTACAAGTGGACATGCGATTCGATGAGATGGATTCAAGGATCACCAAGGTTGAAGGAGATGTCTCTTACATCCGCACATGCTTTGATCTACCACCACCACCACCACCATCATCTTAGATTTTATTATTATTATTAATATTTTTAGTACTTTGATTTCTAGCCGTGTATTTGGCTATATTATTATGACATTTGAACATTTAGTATTTCTTTTAATATTTGCTAAGTATGACTGAACATTTATGAATTATGTTATATGACTATGTGGTTTATATTTTAATTTGGTTTATTCATGACTTGCTTCATGATTATTTTAGAATCTTTTATGGTTGATTTACAATGGATGTTATGTGTATGATTTTTCTAAAATCATGTATGTTTTACGCACTTTGGCTTTTTGTTGATGCCAAAGGGGGAGAGAATATAGGGATTAAATCAAGAACTCATATAATTAAATAACTTAATTTCAAGTGAAGCTTAAACTCAAAAACAAAGGGGGAGAATATGGAGAATTAAGTGAGTGATCGACTAGGAAAAAGAATGTATATGTGTTTCTTGATTTCAGGGTTCAACATCAAAAAGGGGGAGATTGTAGAAGCAAGCTTCATGATGATGAATCAAGATTGATTCAAGTAGTTTTGATGATGACCAAGATGATGACAAAAAGACCAAAGAATGATTTCAAGATTCAGTCAACAAGTTCAAGATCAAGATAAAATTCAAGTTTCATGAGAAGAAATCAAGAAGACTCAAGAATCAAGAGAAGTTTAATTTCAAAATTCAAGAGAAGATTAATTCAAGATTCAAGAGAATAAATCAAGAAGACTTCACAAGGAAAGTATTGAAAAGATTTTTCAAAAAAACAAACATAGCACAGTTTTGTTTTTCAAAAGAGTTTTTCTCAAAATTTTCTAAGTTACCAGAGTTTTTACTCTCTGGTAATCGATTACCAGTTTCCTGTAATCGATTACCAGTAGCAAAGTTTGATTTCAAAAGCTTTTAACTGAATTTGCAACATTCCAATTGATTTCAAAATGGTGTAATCGATTACAAGATATTGGTAATCGATTACCAGTGTATCTGAATGTTGAAATTCAAAATCAATTGTGAATAGTCATATCCTTTCATAAAAAGCTTTGTGTAATCGATTACATGGTTTTGGTAATCGATTACCAGTGACAAGTTTTGAATAAAAATAAAAAGATGTAACTCTTCCAATGGTTTTCAGGTTTTCTCGAGGTCATAACTCTTCCAATGGTTTTCTTGACCAGACATGAAAGGTCTATAAAAGCAAGATCTTGACTTGCATTTAACAGAACAATTACTTACAACTTTTTTATATACTCTTTTACAACCTTTGAATCTCTTTGAACATCTTCTTGAACTTCTTTTTCTTCTTCCTTTGCCAAAAGCTTTCTGAGTTTTCTGGTTTCCAAACTTTGTTCTTTCACATAAAACAAAAGTGTGTTATTCATCTTTTTCATTCTCCTCTCCCTTTGCCAAAAAGAATTCGCCAAGGACTAATCGCTCGAATTCTTTTTGTGTCTCTCTTCTCCCTTTTCCAAAAGAACAAAGGACTAACCTCCTGAATTCTTTTGTGTCTCTCTTCTCCCTTTTCAAAGAATTCAAAATGACACAGTCTGAGAATTCTTTTGATTCTTCCCTTTCCCTTAAACAAAAGATTTCAAAGGACTAACCACCTGAGATATCGTTTGTTTCCTCTTCACAAAGTTTCAAAGGACTAACCGCCTGAGAACTTTGTCTTAACACATTGGAGGGTACATCCTTTGTGGTACGAGTAGAGGGTACATCTACTTTGGTTGTTGTAACTGAGAACAAGAGAGGGTACACCTCTTGTGGATCAGTTCAAGTGTAGGGTACATCCACTTGGTGTGGAAGCAAAGCTTCATGATGAATCAACAATGATTCAAAGGTGTTTTGATGATAACAATGATGACAACAAAAGATGATGACAAAAAGCTCAAGAGAATCAAAGAACATCCATCTCAAGAAAATCTAGAACAAGTCAAAGAGTTCAAGAATCAAGAAGAATTCAAGACTCAAGAAGAAAGCCTACAAACAAGAATCAAGATTCAAGATCTCAAGAATCAAGATCAAGATTCAAGACTCAAGATTCAAGAATGAAGAAAAGACTCAATCAAGATAAGTATTAAAAAGTTTTTCAAAACTTTGAATAGCACATGAGTTTTTGACAAAACCTTTACCAAAGAGTTTTTACTCTCTGGTAATCGATTACCATATTGTTGTAATCGATTACCAGTAGCAAAATGAGTTTGAAAATGTTTTCAAACTGAATTTACAACGTTCCAAATATTTTCAAAAGGCTGTAATCGATTACAATGTTTTGGTAATCGATTACCAGTGCCCTTGAACGCTGAAATTCAAATTTAAATGTGAAGAGTCACATTGTTTCATTCAAAAGCTTTGTGTAATCGATTACACATATTTGGTAATCGATTACCAGTGTTTGTTTCTGAAAAATCTAAAGATGTAACTCTTCAAAAAGGTTTTGACTTTTTCAAATGGGTTTTAAGTTTTTCTAAAAGATATAACTCTTCTGAATGGCTTTCTTGACTAGACATGAAGAGTCTATAAAAGCAAGGCTTTGTTTTGCATTTAAAAAAAAAATATTCCAAGTCTTTCTAACAATCTCTTACAATCCTTTACAAGCCTTGAATCTCTTTGAACTTCTTCTTCTTCTTTGTACCAAAAGTTTTCTGAAGTTTTCTGGTTTTTCCAAACCTTGAAAACTTGTGCTATTCATCCTTTACAACCTTCAAGAATGACTAAGGTTGAAGAAGATGTATCTTACATCCGGTCAAGCTTTGATCTTCCACCACCGCCGCCACCATCATCTTAGACTTATATTTTAATATTAGTACTTTGATTTTCAGCCTTGTATTTTGGCTATATTATTATACTATTTAAATAATTTACTATTTCCCTATTTGCATGGTATGCTTGAACAATTATTAAGTATGTTATTTGACTATGTGGAGTTTATAATTTATCTATGCATGGTTGTTTGCTTCATGGTTTCATGGTTCTTGCTTCTTGCTTCATGATTTGGTTGATATTTTTTATGAACATTGTATGGATGTTTAAATTAAATTTATTTGATACGCACTTTGGCTTTTTTGTTGATGCCAAAGGGGGAGAGAAATGGGAATAAATCAAGAATTCACATGAGCAATCAACTTATTTTTAAGATAAGCATAAATTCAAAAACAAAGGGGGAGCATTTATAAGAGTGATCGACTAGGAAAAAGTGCGTGTGTGTTTCTTGATTTCAGAAGTTGTCATCATAAAAAAGGGGGAGATTGTGGAAGCAAAGCTTCATGATGAATCAACAATGATTCAAAGGTGTTTTGATGATAACAATGATGACAACAAAAGATGATGACAAAAAGCTCAAGAGAATCAAAGAACATCCATCTCAAGAAAATCTAGAACAAGTCAAAGAGTTCAAGAATCAAGAAGAATTCAAGACTCAAGAAGAAAGCCTACAAACAAGAATCAAGATCAAGATTCAAGACTCAAGATTCAAGAATGAAGAAAAGACTCAATCAAGATAAGTATTAAAAAGTTTTTCAAAACTTTGAATAGCACATGAGTTTTTGACAAAACCTTTTCCAAAGAGTTTTTACTCTCTGGTAATTGATTACCATACTGTTGTAATCGATTACCAGTAGCAAAATGAGTTTGAAAATGTTTTCAAACTGAATTTACAACGTTCCAAATATTTTCAAAAGGCTGTAATCGATTACAATGTTTTGGTAATCGATTACCAGTGCCCTTGAACGTTGAAATTCAAATTTAAATGTGAAGAGTCACATTGTTTCATTCAAAAGTTTTGTGTAATCGATTACACATATTTGGTAATCGATTACCAGTGTTTGTTTCTGAAATATCTAATGATGTAACTCTTCAAAAAGGTTTTGACTCTTTCAAATGGGTTTTAAGTTTTTCTAAAAGATATAACTCTTCTAAATGGCTTTCTTGACCAGACATGAAGAGTCTATAAAAGCATGGCTTTGTTTTGCATTTAAAAAAAAATTATTCCAAGTCTTTCTAACAATCTCTTACAATCCTTTACAAGCCTTGAATCTCTTTGAACTTCTTCTTCTTTGTACCAAAAGTTTTCTGAAGTTTTCTGGTTTTTCCAAACCTTGAAAACTTGTGTTATTCATCCTTTCCATTCTCTTCTCCCTTTGCCAAAAAGAATTCACCAAGGACTAATCTCCTGAATTCTTTTTGTGTCTCTCTTCTCTCTTTTCCAAAAGAAGGAAGGACTAACCGCCTGAATTCTTTTGTGTCTCCCTTCTCCCTTGTCAAAGAATTCAAAACGACACAGTCTGAGAATTCTTTTGATTCTTCTCATTCCCTAATACAAAAGCGTTCAAAGGTTTAACCACTTGAGAATTCTTTTGTATCCCCATTCACAAAGTATCAAAGGTGTAACAGCCTGAGATCTTTGTCTTAACACATTGGAGGGTACATCCTTTGTGGCACAAGTAGAGGGTACATCTACTTGGGTTTGACTGAGAACAAGAGAGGGTACATCTCTTGTGGATCAGTTCTAGTGGAGGGTACATCCACTAGGTTCAACGAGAACAAGGGAGGGTACATCCCTTGTGGATCTTTGCTTGTAAAAGGTTTTTACAAGGTTGAAAGAAATCCCAAGGACCGCAGGTTGCTTGGGGACTAGAGGTAGGCACGGGTTTGTGCTGAACCAGTATAAAAATCCTTGTGTGTTTGTTTCCTTCTTCCCTACTCTTTTACTTTCCGCTGTGCATTTAATTTCTGCTTTTACTTTCTGTTAAGTTTCTCTTCTACTCCTCTTTCTCTTAACAATTTAGTAAAAGCCTTAAAAGAGTAATTTTTAATTAGTAAAGGTTTAGGAATAATTAATTCAACCCCCCCCCCCTTCTTAATTATTCTGAGGTCACTCGATCCAACACTTGGTTGTTCAAAGAGAACAAGGGAGGGTACATCCCTTGTGGATCTTTGCTTGTAAAGGCTTTTACAAGGTTGAAAAGAAATCTCAAGGACCGCAGGTCGCTTGGGGATTGGATGTAGGCACGGGTTGTTGCTGAACCAGTATAAATTCTTGTGTTTGTCTTCTTCTTCCCTACACTCTTTAATTTCCATTGTGCACTTTAATTATCGCTTTTACTTTTGGTTAAGTTTCTATTTCTGTTCATTACTTTCTTAACTTAGTAGTAAAAGCTTAATTGAATCTGTAACATCTCAATATTCGTAAACTAGATTAAAAAGGATTGTTATTTATAAATAAATAGAGTTTTAAAAAAAATGATGAGATTTTATAAATAAATAAATAAGGAGATATAGTTATTAATTAAAATAATGATTTGAGAGAAAATAAAAAGGGTATTTTATTTATTTGTTTGATAGAGAATAAAATAAAGTTTGTTTTTATAAAATAATAAATAATAAATAAATAAATAGTGTAAATAATAGGTCGTAAATGCCCCTAGCTATAAATAGCAACATGCTAGGTCCAGACTGACTCCTCAGCCTCCTCTGCTTCACAATTTCGTTTCTTCTCTCTTATCCCAAAACTCTCTCTTTTTCCCACAGGCCACCTAACCTGCCTCAGAAAAACGATGATCTTGGACTCGTTCACCGTTGGATAGTCGTGAAATATAAGAACTACGTTCGCAGCCCAATTCCGAGGATTATCACCGTTGGGAATTTTGATATCTTGTTTGAGCTGAGAGAAATACCTTTCGCATTGTAGCCTTTTCCTTTCCCGCAGAAACCCAAAATGGTCTCAATAAAATTACGATCCCGGTTTCTTTAACCGTTGGATTTTCATGAAATTTGGATATGTTTTTCGAAATTCAATTGCCCACACTTCCACTGTTGGTATGTGCGAGATAATATTTGTGGAGGGAGAAAAAGGAATCGCATGAAGACAGTACAAGTGGAGGTTTCAATCTCTTCTCCGTCTCTCTGACGTTTGGGAATTCTATCAGAGCAGTTGGAGGAATAACTGAAGGAATCTCAGGGAACCGCTAGAGATGCTGCTATCGCTGTCGAAAGACACGTGAGTCCGCTTAGAGGTAAGGGATGAGTTATTCACAATTGGGAATTAGTGAGAACATGTGTAGGGATCCTTAGAGATATCAATTGGAATGAGTTTTGAGATGTTTTTGCAATTTTCATTTTATCCTTATAATCATTACAATGAATTATATATGTTTGACAAACCAATTTTTGTTAAATTGATATGCTATTGTGCTGAGCGTGAACCCTATAAATTGAGTACTTTTTCTAATTAATATGAATTGATGAAATAAAGTAAGGAGAAATTTAGAGAGAGATATTGATTTTGTATTTTCTCTTTTTCTTGTTGTTTAGGTTTTTATATATAATTTTAAAAAATTAATATCATAATTGAAACTGACCAAAGTGTTCATATAATTATTTAGAATTTGTGCATTGAAAGCTTACTTTGAAATTTGTGATTCAATATGATGTATGCTAGTTTATAGATATAGAGGTAGTTATTTATATTAATAAATTATGTAAATAATATTGTAGAGTGTTATAGTATGATTCCAAAAATTATTAAGTGTTGGAGTTTGAGAATATTATGGTTAAATTTCATGAACATGTGTATGTCGTACCTTATGAATATAATTGGGAATGTTATGAGATAGTTGATGTGATGTTATGAGATGTTAAAGTGTGGACATGATATTCGACTGTGAATAAGTGGATGTGTTAACACTTGATGTTACATTAATTATATCGTGAGCTATGAATTATACAATAATCCGACCAGTGTTTATGCACATTGTTAAAGAGAAAGTGTAGGTTCCTAGTTAGGAACCAGTGTTAAATTGTAGCGCAATTGTGTTAAACATGTTTGAAACATGAGTGTGAGGTCGTGGTATTGTATAATTCATGAGCAGTGTTTATAAATGAAATATGTGATGAATTATGGAATAATATGTTGCCTTCAGATTATAATATTGTTATTGAGATTGAGCAAAAGTGTAAAGTAGAACATGTGTTGAATTGTGAGATACGTGAAAACATGTGATGGTGGATTGTGACATTATGAGATGTGAAATTGTGAATGAGTTTTGGTTGTGAATAAGTGTGTGATTAACTCTTGATGTGACATTACTTGTGTTGTAAGCTGTGAATTGTACAATAACCCGACTAGTGTTATCTTGAGAAAAGTGTAAATGTGCAATGTTAAAGAGAAAGCGTAGGTTTCCTATTTAGGAACCGGTGTTAAATTGTAGCGCAATATGTTGTACGTGTTTAACACACGAGTGTAAGGTCATGAGTATTGTATAATTCACGAGCAGTGTCTGTGTGCTAAAATGATTTTGGGGGTTGGACCTGAATCAGGAGGGAGAGACCCTGACGGACTCTTCGGAGTGTAGGCCTTAGGGGTCACCGGGTTTGAGTGCTCCTTTAAGCCTATGCTGATCCCATATGGTAGGAGCATTCTCGCAAAACATCATGAACCTGACTGGTCTTCCTATGATCTTACTTAGTGAGAGTGACCTGACAAACCCATTGTTTAGTGTGTCTTGTTATGTACTCCTAAGCGCCCCAGGGTGGTTTTTCACTAACATGGAACCACATTGCATATAGGCTTGAGTCTTAGCATAACTGTCTCATGCGCTTGCTAATTGTTTATTATGAATGTTAGTGTTTAGCTCTACTGAGCTTTAAAAGATTGGCTAAGATTTTGTTAAAACATAAGCACTTAGACAATGAAGGAAAGCTGGAGTTGCTGCACATGATGTCCAACGTTATGTCAAGGAATAAGATCGGGCTGCACAATGCACAAGACAAGATAAAATGTCAAATGAAGAATTGAAGTTGCAGGATTCACGATGTCGGATACAATGTCCTGACATCCTGCCCGAGAATACTGGAGTTGTTGTACAATGCAAGATAAAAGTCAAGTGCAGAAGTGAAGCTGCAGGATCCACGATGTCGGACACGATGTCCTGACATCCAGCCCGAGAATACTGGAGTTGCTGTACAATGCAAGATAAAAGTCAAGTGCAGAAGTGAAGCTGCAGGATCCACGATGTCGGACACGATGTCCTGACATCCGGCCCGATAATACTGGACATATAAATCTGTTATATCTTTAACAGATTATTGTGCAGTTAGCAAGAGATTAGATGATCTATCTTCTGGAACGAATTAAAAGATAATTAAAGTTCGAATTTCAAAGTAGAAGAGTTCGTTCAGGGATTAAAGATTAAAGATTAAAGATTCAAACTAAAAGATCAAAAGTTATCTTTTAGTTCTTTAACTGCAGATTTTTTCAGAAGAAGATAGATCTCCTCCAGCACAAGCCGTTGCAGCCCAGAAACGCAAATTGCTATATAATCATGGAGGCTGCACGAGTTCTGTACCAAGTCCGGGATTGAAGAGTTATTTTGTGAGTTTTGGGACTTGAGTGTTTTGTGAGCCACCTTGATGGTATCCTAACATCAAGTGTTGGACCTATGTGTGTAGAGTTGATCTCTTGTGTGTAGAGTTGATCTCTAGTGTGTAGAGTTGATCTCTAGTATGTAGAGTTGATCTCTAGTGTGTAGGGTTGATCCCTTTTGTTCAGAGTTGATCTCTGGTGTGTCTTTGATTTAATTGTAAACACGGGAGTGTGAGTGAGAGGGAGTGAGCGGAGGTTCTCATATCTAAGAGTGGCTCTTAGGTAGAGATCGCACGGGTAGTGGTTAGGTGAGAAGGTTGTAAACAGGGGCTGTTAGACCTTGAACTAACACTATTGAGAGTGGATTTCCTCCCTGGCTTGGTAGCCCCCAGATGTAGGTGAGGTTGCACCGAACTGGGTTAACAATTCTCTTGTGTTATTTACTTGTTTAATTTGTTCATACAGACACACATAAACTGCATGTTCTGAAGCGTGATGTCGTGACATCCTGTACGACATCTGTCCCCAGTATCAGAATTTCATTTGGTATCAGAGCCAACACTCGAAATCACAGAGTGAGATCTAGGGAGATAAATTCTGATGAACATGGAGAAAGAAGGAGGACCAGTGAACAGACCACCAATTCTTGATGGAACCAACTATGAATACTGGAAAGCAAGAATGGTGGCCTTCCTCAAATCACTGGATAGCAGAACCTGGAAAGCTGTCATCAAAGGCTGGGAACATCCCAAGATGCTGGACACAGAAGGAAAGCCCACTGATGAATTGAAGCCAGAAGAAGACTGGACTAAAGAAGAAGACGAATTGGCACTTGGAAACTCCAAAGCTTTGAATGCTCTATTCAATGGAGTTGACAAGAATATCTTCAGACTAATCAACACATGCACAGTGGCCAAAGATGCATGGGAGATCCTGAAAACCACTCATGAAGGAACCTCCAAAGTGAAGATGTCCAGACTGCAACTATTGGCTACAAAATTCGAAAATCTGAAGATGAAGGAGGAAGAGTGTATTCATGACTTCCACATGAACATTCTTGAAATTGCCAATGCTTGCACTGCCTTGGGAGAGAGGATAACAGATGAAAAGCTGGTGAGAAAGATCCTCAGATCCTTGCCTAAGAGATTTGACATGAAAGTCACTGCAATAGAGGAGGCCCAAGACATTTGCAACATGAGAGTGGATGAACTCATTGGTTCCCTTCAAACCTTTGAGCTAGGACTCTCGGATGGGGCTGAAAAGAAGAGCAAGAACGTGGCGTTCGTGTCCAATGATGAAGGAGAAGAAGATGAGTATGACCTGGATACTGATGAAGGTCTGACTAAGGCAGTTGTGCTCCTTGGAAGGCAGTTCAACAAAGTGCTGAACAGAATGGACAGGAGGCAGAAGCCACATGTCCAGAACATCCCTTTCGACATCAGGAAAGGCAGTAAATACCAGAAAAGGTCAGATGTAAAGCCCAGTCACAGCAAAGGAATTCAATGCCATGGGTGTGAAGGCTATGGACACATCATAGCTGAATGCCCCACTCATCTCAAGAAGCAGAGGAAAGGACTTTCTGTATGTCGATCTGATACAGAGAGTGAACAAGAAAGTGACTCTGACAGAGATGTGAATGCACTCACTGGGAGATTTGAATCTGCTGAAGATTCAAGTGATACAGACAGTGAAATCACTTTTGATGAGCTTGCTACATCCTATAGAGAACTATGCATCAAAAGTGAGAAGATTCTTCAGCAAGAAGCACAACTGAAGAAGGTCATTGCAGATCTGGAGGCTGAAAAGGAGGCACATAAAGAGGAGATCTCTGAGCTTACAGGAGAAGTCGGTTTTCTGAACTCTAAGCTGGAAAACATGACAAAATCAATAAAGATGCTGAATAAAGGCTCAGATACGCTTGATGAGGTGCTGCTGCTTGGAAAGAATGCTGGAAACCAGAGAGGACTTGGATTTAATCCTAAGTCTGCTGGCAGAACAACCATGACAGAATTTGTTCCTGCCAAAAACAGGACTGGAGCCACGATGTCACAACATCGGTCTCGACATCATGGAATGCAGCAGAAAAAGAGCAAAAGAAAGAAGTGGAGGTGTCACTACTGTGGCAAGTATGGTCACATAAAGCCCTTTTGCTATCATCTACATGGCCATCCACATCATGGAACTCAAAGTAGCAACAGCAGAAAGAAGATGATGTGGGTTCCAAAACACAAGACTGTTAGTCTTGTTGTTCATACTTCACTTAGAGCATCAGCTAAGGAAGATTGGTACCTAGATAGCGGCTGTTCCAGACACATGACAGGAGTCAAAGAATTCCTGCTGAACATTGAGCCCTGCTCCACTAGTTATGTGACATTTGGAGATGGCTCTAAAGGAAAGATCATTGGAATGGGAAAGCTAGTTCATGATGGACTTCCTAGTCTGAACAAAGTACTGCTGGTGAAGGGACTGACTGCAAACTTGATCAGCATCAGTCAGCTGTGTGATGAAGGATTCAATGTAAACTTCACAAAGTCAGAATGCTTGGTGACAAATGAGAAGAGTGAAGTTCTAATGAAGGGCAGCAGATCAAAGGACAATTGTTACCTATGGACACCCCAAGAAACCAGCTACTCCTCCACATGTCTATCCTCCAAAGAAGATGAAGTCAGAATATGGCATCAAAGATTTGGACATCTGCACTTAAGTGGCATGAAGAAAATCATTGACAAAGGTGCTGTTAGAGGCATTCCCAATCTGAAAATAGAAGAAGGCAGAATCTGTGGTGAATGTCAGATTGGAAAGCAAGTCAAGATGTCCTACCAGAAGCTTCAACATCAGACCACTTCCAGGGTGCTGGAACTACTTCACATGGATTTGATGGGGCCTATGCAGGTTGAAAGCCTTGGAGGAAAGAGGTATGCCTATGTTGTTGTGGATGATTTCTCCAGATTTACCTGGGTCAACTTTATCAGAGAGAAATCAGAAACCTTTGAAGTATTCAAAGAGTTGAGTCTAAGACTTCAAAGAGAAAAAGACTGTGTCATCAAGAGAATCAGGAGTGACCATGGCAGAGAATTTGAAAACAGCAGGTTCACTGAATTCTGCACATCTGAAGGCATCACTCATGAGTTCTCTGCAGCCATTACACCACAACAGAATGGGATAGTTGAGAGGAAAAACAGGACTCTGCAAGAGGCTGCTAGGGTCATGCTTCATGCCAAAGAACTTCCCTATAATCTCTGGGCTGAAGCCATGAACACAGCATGCTACATCCACAACAGAGTCACACTTAGAAGAGGCACTCCAACCACACTGTATGAAATCTGGAAGGGAGGAAGCCAACTGTCAAGCACTTCCACATCTTTGGAAGTCCATGTTACATCTTGGCAGATAGAGAGCAAAGGAGAAAGATGGATCCCAAGAGTGATGCAGGAATATTCCTGGGATACTCTACAAACAGCAGAGCATATAGAGTATTCAATTCCAGAACCAGAACTGTGATGGAATCCATCAATGTGGTTGTTGATGATCTAACTCCAGCAAGAAAGAAGGATGTCGAAGAAGATGTCAGAACATCGGGAGACAATGTAGCAGATACAGCTAAAAGTGGAGAAAATGCAGAAAACTCTGATCCTGCTACAGATGAACAGACATCAACCAACCTGACAAGAGACCCTCCATTAGAATCCAGAAGATGCACCCCAAGGAGCTGATTATAGGAGATCCAAACAGAGGGTCACTACAAGATCAAGGGAGATTGAGATTGTCTCAATTCATGCTTTGTCTCCAAAATTGAGCCCAAGAATGTGAAAGAGGCACTGACTGATGAGTTCTGGATCAATGCTATGCAAGAAGAATTGGAGCAATTCAAAAGGAATGAAGTCTGGGAGCTAGTTCCGAGACCCGAGGGAACTAATGTGATTGGCACCAAGTGGATCTTCAAGAACAAAACCAATGAAGAAGGTGTTATAACCAGAAACAAGGCCAGACTTGTTGCTCAAGGCTACACTCAGATTGAAGGTGTAGACTTTGATGAAACTTTTGCCCCTGTTGCTAGACTTGAGTCCATCAGATTATTACTTGGTGTAGCTTGCATCCTCAAATTCAAGCTGTACCAGATGGATGTGAAGAGCGCATTTCTGAATGGATACCTGAATGAAGAAGTCTATGTGGAGCAGCCAAGGGATTTGTAGACCCAACTCATCCAGATCATGTATACAGGCTCAAGAAGGCTCTCTATGGATTGAAGCAAGCTCCAAGAGCTTGGTATGAAAGGCTGACAGAGTTCCTTACTCAGCAAGGGTATAGGAAGGGAGGAATTGACAAGACTCTCTTTGTCAAACAAGATGCTGAAAACTTGATGATTGCACAGATATATGTTGATGACATTGTGTTTGGAGGGATGTCGAATGAGATGCTTCGACATTTTGTCCAACAGATGCAATCTGAATTTGAGATGAGTCTTGTTGGAGAGCTGACTTATTTTCTGGGACTCAAGTGAAGCAGATGGAAGACTCCATATTCCTCTCTCAAAGCAAGTATGCAAAGAACATTGTCAAGAAGTTTGGGATGGAGAATGCCAGCCATAAAAGAACACCTGCACCTACTCACTTGAAGCTGTCAAAGATGAAGCAGGCACCAGTGTTGATCAAAGTCTGTACAGAAGCATGATTGGGAGCTTACTATATTTAACAGCTAGCAGACCCGACATCACCTATGCAGTAGGTGTTTGTGCAAGATATCAAGCCAATCCAAGATAAGTCACTTGACTCAAGTAAAGAGAATTCTGAAATATGTAAATGGCACCAGTGACTATGGGATTATGTACTGTCATTGTTCAGATTCAATGCTGGTTGGGTATTGTGATGCTGATTGGGCTGGAAGTGCAGATGACAGAAAAAGCACTTCTGGTGGATGCTTCTATTTGGGAAACAACTTATTTCATGGTTCAGCAAGAAGCAGAACTGTGTGTCCCTATCTACTGCAGAAGCCGAGTATATTGCAGCAGGAAGCAGCTGTTCACAACTAGTTTGGATGAAGCAGATGCTGAAGGAGTACAATGTCGAACAAGATGTCATGACATTGTACTGTGACAACATGAGTGCTATTAATATTTCTAAAAATCCTGTTCAACACAGCAGAACCAAGCACATTGACATTAGACATCACTATATCAGAGATCTTGTTGATGATAAAGTGATCACACTGAAGCATGTTGACACTGAGGAACAAATAGCAGATATTTTCACAAAGGCTTTGGATGCAAATCAGTTTGAAAAACTGAGGGGCAAGCTGGGCATTTGTCTGCTAGAGGAATTATAGCAGCTACTGCAATCTGAACGTGCCCAAACGAATCACTTAACATTAATAGCACGTTCACCACAAAGCAAATTCGACCGTTGCTTCACACGCCCCTCTACATTCTTCATTCAAATTTATATCTGCTTGGCATTCGTGTTTTCTCCAGCATTTCCCAATAGTTTTCTGAGATTTACGAAATCATTCCAAACGCTCTGTTTTTCCATGGCTTCCTCACCAAAAGAAACTTCCGCTCCTGGATCACCCGCTGTACCATCATCTCCGCACCAGGAACAACCAGAGTTCAACATCCAACCCATACAAATAATTCCTGGTCAAGCCCCTGTTCCTGAGAAACTGGTTCCCAGAAGACAACAGGGAGTGAAGATTGCTGAAAACCCTAGCCCTGCAACAAGTCCTAGGGAAGTAGACACGGAGATGGACAAGAAAATCCGCAGTATTGTGAGTAGCATTCTGAAAGATGCTTCTGTGCCTGATGCTGAGAAAGATGTTCCAACATCTTCCGGCCCAAATGCTGAAGTACTCTCTTCCCCCAGCAAAGAGAGATCAACAGAGGAAGATGATCAAGCGACAAAGGAGACCCCTGCACCAAGGGCACCAGAACCTGCTCCAGGTGACCTCATTGACCTGGAAGAAGTAGAATCTGATGAGGAACCCATTGCCAACAGGTTGGCACCTGGCGTTGCAGAACGATTACAAAGCCGAAAAGGAAAAACTCCCATCAAGAGGTCTGGACGAATCAAAACTATGGCCCAGAAGAAGAGCACTCCAATCACTCCTACCTCATCCAGACGAAGCAAAGTCGCGATTCCTTCCAAGAAAAGGAAAGAAATTTCCTCATCTGATTCTGATGATGATGTCGAACTAGATGTCTCGACATCAAAGAGGGCCAAGCAATCAGGGAAAAAGGTGCCTGGAAATGTCCCTGATGCACCATTGGACAACATCTCATTCCACTCCATTGGCAATGCTGAAAGGTGGAAATTCGTGTATCAACGGAGACTTGCCTTGGAAAGAGAACTGGGAAGAGATGCCTTGGATTGCAAGGAGATCATGGACCTCATCAAGGCTGCTGGACTGCTGAAGACTGTCACCAAATTGGGAGACTGCTATGAAAGTTTAGTCAGGGAATTCATTGTCAACATTCCCTCTGACATAACAAACAGAAAGAGTGATGAGTATCAAAAGGTATTTGTCAGAGGAAAGTGTGTTAGATTCTCCTCTGCTGTGATCAACAAATATCTGGGCAGACCTACTGATGGAGTGATAGATATTGATGTTTCTGAGCATCAAATTGCCAAGGAAATCACTGCCAAACGAGTCCAGCATTGGCCAAAGAAAGGGAAGCTTTCAGCAGGGAAGCTAAGTGTGAAGTATGCAATTCTGCACAGGATTGGAGCTGCAAACTGGGTTCCCACCAATCATACTTCCACTGTTGCCACAGGTTTGGGTAAATTTCTGTATGCTGTTGGAACCAAGTCCAAATTTAATTTTGGAAACTATATTTTTGATCAAACTGTTAAGCATTCAGAATCATTTGCTGTCAAATTACCCATTGCTTTCCCAACTGTATTGTGTGGCATTATGTTGAGTCAACATCCAAATATTTTAAACAACATTGACTCTGTGATGAAGAGAGAATCGCCTCTATCCCTGCATTACAAACTGTTTGAGGGGACACATGTCCCAGACATTGTCTCGACATCAGGGAAAGCTGCTGCTTCAGGTGCTGTGTCCAAGGATGCTCTGATTGCTGAACTCAAGGACACATGCAAGGTGCTGGAAGCAACCATCAAAGCCTCCACAGAGAAGAAAATGAAGCTGGAACTACTGATCAAAAGGCTCTCAGAGAGTGGCATTGATGATGAAGAAGCAGCTGAGGAAGAAGGAGAAGCAGCTGAAGAAGAAGAAGAAGCTGCTGAGGAAGAGGAAGATGCAGCAGAAGAGACAGAATCAGATGATGATTCTGAAGCCACCCCATGATCATCAGACCTTTATTTTTACTTTTACTAGCTAAAGGGGCATGTCCCTTTGAACAGTTGATTACTATTGGTCTGTAATATTTGCACTTTAATTTCATGCATCCTACTTTTGCCAAATTCTGTCTAAAAAGGGGGAGTAATAGTATTATGCTTGCTATTATGCATGATTGATACGATGTATGGCAGTAGGATACGATGTATGCATGATTTATGATTTTGAGGGGGAGTTGTATGTATACGATTTTGAGGGGGAGACTGCTGCTGAGGATGACTGATGTAAGCTACTAGAAGCTGATAGAAGATGCTGCAGTAAGAGCATGAAGACAGAGGGAGCAGAAAGCTGATGTCACAAGAGATGTCTTGACATTCTGGAAAAGACTAGTAGCTGATAGAAGATGCTGCAGTAAGCATGAAGACAGGGGGAGCAGAAGCAGAAAGCTGATGTCACGTGAGATGTCTTGACATCCTGGAGAAGACTTGTAGATTTGCAACTTGAAGAATTTCCGCTGTGCTTGATTACTCTGATAATGGAAGTTGCTGATCCCACTTGCATAACTGCTCGTACCTGCTCAGGAAGTGTCTAAGTATGTTTTAGACAAAATTTGCCAAAGGGGGAGATTGTTAGTGTTTAGCTCTACTGAGCTTTAAAAGATTGGCTAAGATTTTGTTAAAACATAAGCACTTAGACAATGAAGGAAAGCTGGAGTTGCTGCACATGATGTCCAACGTTATGTCAAGGAATAAGATCGGGCTGCACAATGCACAAGACAAGATAAAATGTCAAATGAAGAATTGAAGTTGCAGGATTCACGATGTCGGATACAATGTCCTGACATCCTGCCCGAGAATACTGGAGTTGTTGTACAATGCAAGATAAAAGTCAAGTGCAGAAGTGAAGCTGCAGGATCCACGATGTCGGACACGATGTCCTGACATCCAGCCCGAGAATACTGGAGTTGCTGTACAATGCAAGATAAAAGTCAAGTGCAGAAGTGAAGCTGCAGGATCCATGATGTCGGACACGATGTCCTGACATCCGGCCCGATAATACTGGACATATAAATCTGTTATATCTTTAACAGATTATTGTGCAGTTAGCAAGAGATTAGATGATCTATCTTCTGGAACGAATTAAAAGATAATTAAAGTTCGAATTTCAAAGTAGAAGAGTTCGTTCAGGGATTAAAGATTAAAGATTAAAGATTCAAACTAAAAGATCAAAAGTTATCTTTTAGTTCTTTAACTGCAGATTTTTTCAGAAGAAGATAGATCTCCTCCAGCACAAGCCGTTGCAGCCCAGAAACGCAAATTGCTATATAATCATGGAGGCTGCACGAGTTCTGTACCAAGTCCGGGATTGAAGAGTTATTTTGTGAGTTTTGGGACTTGAGTGTTTTGTGAGCCACCTTGATGGTATCCTAACATCAAGTGTTGGACCTATGTGTGTAGAGTTGATCTCTTGTGTGTAGAGTTGATCTCTAGTGTGTAGAGTTGATCTCTAGTGTGTAGAGTTGATCTCTAGTGTGTAGGGTTGATCCCTTTTGTTCAGAGTTGATCTCTGGTGTGTCTTTGATTTAATTGTAAACACGGGAGTGTGAGTGAGAGGGAGTGAGCGGAGGTTCTCATATCTAAGAGTGGCTCTTAGGTAGAGATCGCACGGGTAGTGGTTAGGTGAGAAGGTTGTAAACAGGGGCTGTTAGACCTTGAACTAACACTATTGAGAGTGGATTTCCTCCCTGGCTTGGTAGCCCCCAGATGTAGGTGAGGTTGCACCGAACTGGGTTAACAATTCTCTTGTGTTATTTACTTGTTTAATCTGTTCATACAGACACACATAAACTGCATGTTCTGAAGCGTGATGTCGTGACATCCTGTACGACATCTGTCCCCAGTATCAGAATTTCAATGAAATTGATGTGTTATTATGTCTTGATCAGAGCATGTGATTCTTGTGTAATGTGATTGATGATTTAAAAGTAAACTTTGAATGACAAAGTGGTGGAATTACGTGAATTACGTGTAACTAAGTTTTATTTGGTTTATATGATATGTATATCTAGTTGTCTTGCTTCTCTATTAGTTAGGAATGTGATAACTCACTCCCCGTGTGTTGTTTGTGTTTGGATCCTGTGATGATCTTGAACTTTGTGTTCGGGAGCAGATGACTAGGTGAATTGCTTTAAGGAACCATGTGCTGAAGGACTTCGGGACACAACGCTCTGATAGGATGTGGCATTGGGGTATAGGGTTTTATAGACGGCCTTGTTTGAGCCGTAGTGAATTTATTATTTATTTAGAAAAGTTTTATGATGATGTTAGAAAGGTGAATGTGAGCCCGCTACCCTCTTGAAAGGCTTGTATTTAAATATGTTTTAAAAACTTGAATTAAGTTTAATTTTTTTTAATTATTTCTTTTATTATTGGTACATATATATGTGGGGTAGAGGGTGTCACAGAATCTAGTAACATTAAGAAGGATAGATTTTTAATTAGTAAAGGTTCATTAATAATTAATTCAACCCCCCTTCTTAATTATTCTGAGGCTACTTGATCCAACAAAGGAAGCACTGAGTGCGGCTATTACGTCATGCACTGAATGTCCACCATCATCTTAGGAAGTTTCAGGAACATCTGGGAAGCGGTAATTGTTTATTTCAAACAAAGTTGATTTTCTTATAATTGGTATTACATTATTAATTTATCTTTTATTTGATCATGCAGTATTTTAACAATGCTAGATCATTGGAGCCAGAGAGATTAAAGGCGCTTCGCATCCAATGGGCACAATATTATCTCCGACTTAGATATCAAACTTAGGATGTTAGGAAAATTAAGATGTTAGGGAATTCATTTTAGCTTACTTAATTAGTTTACACTACTTGGTTTACATTTTTGCAATTTGCTATGTCATTTAAACATTGAATGTTATTTATTGATAGTTCTTAATAAATCATTTATTCATATTTATCAATTCATAGTTTATTGTAGCTTTCTACTAAAAATTGCTTGAAAGCAGAATGCAAATGATGTTTGTTGTGAATTGTGGTCTGAAATTGCTTTTTACAAGTTAAATTTTGGGTTTTTTTTGTAAAAACAGAAAATGTATATAAAAAACAACCTTAAAATAACATTGGTTATTTACAAAAACCGATATTAATATACACAAACAATATCGGTTTTTGAAAAAAACCGATGTTAGCATACAACTTAACATCGGTTCTTCCAAAATCCGATGTTAATCTTCTAAACGTTAATATCAGTTCTCATAAAAAACCGATGTTAACTTATATGTTAACATCGATTTTTATACAAAACCGATGTTAAAGTTTCTAACTTAACATCGGTTTTTGTACAAGAACCGATGTTAACGTATAAGTTAACATCCGTTTTTCTAAAAAACCGATGTTAATACAAAACCGATGTCAGCGTTCAACATTTATACACTTATTTTGGTGTAGTTCTTAATATATAACATCGGTTATTTAGATAACCGATGTTGGTAGTTTTATGTTAACATCGGTTTTTGAAAACCGGTGTTAATTATAATACTTTCAACATCGGTACTTTCACCATCGGTTAAAAAATGATGTAAAAAGTCGTAAATAACCGATGTAGAAAGCATATTTTCTAATAGTGGTATGTGAAACATTTACCTCTAGACTATTATTATATGAATCCGATAGAAACATTCTTACTATTTTTGAACTATCTCTAGTCTCCACTAGGAAGTTTTGGATCTCTTCTTCAAGGTTTGTAATTAGTTTGCAGTGCAGTCTTCTACCATCTGAAAACTTGTTTGGTTATAAAGAATTCATATTTGATAGTTGAGCCTCACATATATGTATATACTCCTATTGTGGTTGCTAATTTGAATTTCAATTGCTTGGACAGGAAAGATGGACAAGACAAACAAGAAATTGTCCCCTCGCAATTCTCAACAAGGAAAAAATAATAATTTCTAACAAAAGTGAGAATGATCACAAGTATTCAACATAATTCTTGTTTTGTTTAAGGGTGAAGATTTAACATTCAACATGAGTCTAGAGGTGGGGAACATGAGCCTAGTGGTTACATTGAAACAGTATATCAACTTCTTTCGGATAAAGTTCCTGGATGGATGAAAGATATTTTTTTGTGAGTTTGTGTTGTTAAGGCATAATGTTTTGTTATCTTTTGAATATCAATTCTCATTGTAGTTTAACTAGCAAGTTTTTTTTTTCTTTTCTTTTAGCCAATTCTTATTTTTTTTTCTTGTTAAAAATCATAGTAATGTTATATGATGCTATTTATGGCTTAAGGACCATACAAATAGTTGTTAGGGATAATTGCAATAATTTCAATTTTTATTATTTTTATAATGTGATTATTATTGAGATTATTAAAATCATAGTGTTTTTTATTTCTATATTTTTCATCTTGATACTATTAGCTTTTTCTTTCTTTTTCCTTGTTTTTATTTTATTTTTATAACTTACATATTCTTCCAATTTAAATATCATTTTCCACAAGGTAATTAAAAAAAACATATGAATAGGTAAGTTGCACTAAGCATAGCTAGAAGATTTATTATTATTATTATTATTATTATTATTATTATTATTATTATTATTATTATTATTATTATTATTATTATTATTATTATTATTATTATACAGTTTTTACCTATAATTGAAGATGATAGGTACAAGTTAAAGACTTTTACCTACATACACTACAAATAATAGGTACCATTTATAGTGACAATGAAATATTATTGTAGGAAAAATTATATTCACAGGTAAAACCTATCCTGATAGACCATTAGCCATTACTATACGTCCCCTCAAAATTGACGAAAGAAACATTTGTAGGAAAAAGTCTATCATATGAATTGGTTTCGTATTGAATGATGAATTGAGACAGCATAGGGCTGAAAAATATTTCTCTAAGAATATGAATCATCAATAGTAAGAACGAGAGAGAGAAATGGAAAGGGAGGGAAAAAAGTAAATATGGGAAGTCGGGTAAAAATTAATTGTGAAGAGATAAAAAGAAAAAAGAAAGTGGGAATTTAAAAGACTAGAGGTCTAAAACCATGGTTAGGCGTGGTACAAGGCTGACCAAACGTAAAAGGCTGACGCTGACCAAACAAAGTTTATGAATACATTTTTAGTCATTGACAACATTTTTATACGTGTTCATGTCACTAAAACCTGCAATTATAGTGTCAAGAAATGGTATTGATGTTGAAGCACATTGTTTCGTAAAATTAGTTAACAGTCTCAATTAACAATATTTTTAATGAATTCATCTTATTATGTTTGTCATAGTCACTTGCCAAGTTGTTTCTTTTCTTTTAGGGAGTGCTCTTATAATATTAATAATTTTGCCAACAAATTTAGTAATAAGCACTTATTAATTATTAGGGTCCATGAATTCTAGAGTCGAGATTAAGTGATGGAATTCTTTCTTTTAAATTTGTAACAATCATGCACTGAGAATAGGTAAATTTTTGTTAGTTTTTTATTGGTTGAATAAATATTTTCTTCAATTTATTATTTAGACTCAATTTGATTTTATAATTTTTTTAATTTTAATTTAGTTATCTAATTTTTAAAACTGATTTAATTTTGTCTCCTATTTTTTTTTTCAATTTATTCTTTTATTTTTTAAAATTGATTTTTTTTAAATATGTATTTTATGATCATTTAAAATCAATTAGTAATAATATTAATTTTAAAAATTTGGACTGAAAGATCAAATTGAATTGATTTTAAAAATTAAAAGTTCAAATTGAACCAAAAAAATTTAAAGGATCAAATTAAATTTAAAAAAAATTAAAAAATTAATTTAACCTTTTATATTCCATTATCTTTTTCTGATATACTCTCAGGGTTCCGGCGCACAAGCCTATAAAGAATGTTGAGCCATGTAGAATAGATGGTTATACAACAGGGCTTCGTAGGAATAATCAAATAACGTCATTTGCTCTTTTGGAAAGCACAAAACTTGGCATCCATTCATAGCGATGTCTCCGGGTAGATTTATTTACTTTGCAAAAAAAAATAAAAAAAATCTTATGATATAAAATAAAAGTACTTGAGACTTATATTTAATACCTGATTAATTCCTATTCTAAGCAAATCTATTCCACTTTAAGAGTTATATTTGATATCCAACTAATTTTTACTCTCACCGAATTGGCTCACTTTAAGAATAAGGTGATACTTTTAATTTCTAAACTGGCTCCATGTTCTAGACAGAAGTTAAACTCCAAATTTTAGTTAAAGAATATCACTTGTGCCAACCACCGGAGCTAAACACTTTTTCTAAAGTTACCAGAGAGAGATCAATGTTTCAGATAAAACAAAGGATCGTAAATGGGAAGAATTTTTGAATATACAATCAGACTATTGAATTGTGTTCGTGCTTTGGTGTTGGGATTTGACTCAGTGCCTAAACGTAAACAACCATTTTAAAATTTGAGTCCAGCTGCATGGTACTTCAAGGACACCCAATTCATTAATCAATAAATATAATATTTTTACTTTAGTGAGTGCTATATTAAAGTGAATAGCACTGTTCAGCGAAAAAAAACAAATTGCTTTTGAACTCTTCAGAAGGAATATGCTATTTATTGCCCATAAATGTCCAAGTCACTTGTCCATCATTCTCACCAGAGTTCCTTGATCGTTCATTTTACTTTCGATCCCCTGTTAAATACGTCAACATTCCTCAATCTCTTTCACCTTGATCCCTTTCGCTCTCATTGAGTCATTGTCCAACTCTCCATAATTATTTCTCTTCGATCTCTCGCTGTCACCATGATCGACGGTGTAGCAATATACAATATTGTGGCGGCTCTTGTGCCGCTATATGTGCCCATGATATTAGCCTATGCCTCAGTCTTGTGGTGGAAGATCTTCACACCGGAACAGTGTTCCGGCATAAACCGCTTAGTGGCACTGTACTCGGTTCCCTTTCTTAATTTCAATTTCCTAGCCTTTAACAATCCTTATGCTATGAACCTCAGGTTCATAGCTGCAGACACTCTTCAAAAAGTCATCATTTTGGGCGCTCTTTTTCTATGGAGTGCTTTCACAAAGTGTGGTAACCTCGATTGGACCATCACGCTTTTTTCTCTTTCCACTCTACCAAACACACTCATCGTGGGCGTCCCTCTTCTGACGGCCATGTATGGAGACTCATCAGGTAGCCTGATGAGTCAAATCTTTGTCATGCAGGGCGTCGTGTGGTTCACTCTAATGTTGTTCTTGTACGAATACAGAGGCGCCAAGAGCCTAATTTCGAACCAATTCCCCGAGAATGGAGGCTCCATCGCCTCGTTTACTGTTGATTCTGATGTTAACTCTCTCAACGGTAACGAGCCGCTGCAGGCCGACGTGGAAATGAAGGAAAATGGAGAACTTCATGTGGTGGTGAGGAGCCATTCATTCAACAATGACTCTCCTTGTAACTGTTCAACGTCAAACCATTGTAGCGAGGCAGAGATCTGTTCCATGCAACGATCTTTGAGTTTTAATACAACACGTGATCTCAAAAGAGAGGGTTCTAAAGAGGAGATGTCGAAGATCGACCAGGAAAAAATGTCCAGGAAGGACGCTTGTAATCACCTTTCTAATGGAGGTTTGCTTTCTTCTTACTATTTTCTTAATTAAATTAGATATTTAGTGTTGCAGCATGTTAAGTCTCTGTAAAGTGGGGTGGTGAAGTCATTAATATTCAATAAGAAAATCAAGGAAAAGTCACTTTTTGGAAGTGTAATACACGGATGATGTCAAGTGTCACGACAAGTGTGATTTCTCAAACACTTCAGCAAAATTATCTATCAAATTTTTCTATGATTGATATTTTCATCAGAATTTTTTTTAATTATCTTTAATGAAATATTTGTTTTATATTTATTTTTCATTCATAGGACATCATATCTTCCTTATTTAAATCAACATGTAATCGTTTTATAAGAAAAAAATGGTATTATTATTATTGTAAGTCACAAATATATAGTAAAAGTAATGGTTAATTTATATTAACAAATAATTAAGTGTATTCCTGAATTCAATGGAAGTTCATTAGAACTAAACATAACTCGTGATTTGGAGAACTAGCTAGAATGAAAGTGACTTTTTCCTTTCCGTCATGCTAAATCTTAGTTTAATGTAATAATTGGACATTTGGACCACCTGCTTCATATTTAATTTAGTGAATATCTATTCGTACCAAGCAGGCAAAAAGCTTTTTAAATCGTCAAAATTAAATCAGTTTTAGTTTGTGATCAAATTATCTCATTTTGCATGCAGTGAAACATGAATCGATTGACATGAGTCCTAATCTTAAAGCAATGGGAGACAAAGAGGTTGGGATTGTGAATGTGGTCCAATATCCTTTAAGTGAGGGCCTAAAAGAGGAGAAAATTGAAGAAGGAGATGCATACAAAAAGCAGCAGCAAATGCCACGTGGTAGTGTCATGACAAGGCTTGTTCTAACCATGGTTTGGAGGAATCTCATTAGAAATCCTAATACCTACGCATGTGTTTTAGGACTCGCATGGTCTCTCATATCATTTAGGTATTTAATTTTCGAGATCCAAAAATCTATATTATTATTATTATTATTATTATTATTATTATTATTATTATTATTATTGAAGTTCTATTCCCATTCATCAATCTATGGTTGTGTTCATGCGTAGGTGGAACATCAAAATGCCATCAATTGCAAAAGGTTCCATTTTAATACTGTCAAAAACCGGGACCGGAATGGCCATGTTCAGTTTGGGTACTAGCCTTCAACATTTTTTTTCTTTCCTTCCTGACGATGTCATTTTCAACTAAGGTTCATAATATGGAACTTTGTCAAAAAAATATTAATAATAATATGAAACATTTTCCTGCCATAAAATGTCGCAATATTAAATTATATATTAGCCCAACATACGGCTGCGGCCGTGCATGTTCATTTCTTTATGTTTTTTTTTTCTCTTTTTGTTCTAAGATTAGCGTCACCATGGAACAACACACGTGCTGTACGGACACCAAAATATTTAAAATTTGAGAGAAAAAAAAGGGTTAGTGTTGTTTAAGCAATTTTTAATTAATGGTGAAAAAAATGAAGAAAATAAGAAAACGTGAGAATGCTTTTGTACGTCGTGTATTGATTTCACTACTTTTTAACTTTTTTTTTGTTTTATTTTTGGTACGCAACATATATCAAAGAGATAGACATACCTATTTAATTTTTTAAATAATATTTTAGTAAATCCTTGAATGTATTTTAAAAAATTTTAATTAATTTTTTTAAAATACCCCGACCCTAGCCTTCAAAAAACGGAGTGTGCATTAGTAAATCTCTTAGTATATATAGTTTGGGTCTTACTAATTAGAGTCCTAAAGAATTGAAAATAATTTTTTATCAGAATTCAGAATAATTAATAGAATTCAGATTGAGAGTGCATAGGAAATCACCGTGAATGTGCATTAATAACATTTTAATAAAAAAAAACATTTTTATGATTTTTCATATTATATGTCTATATATTTATGTCGTGCTGTGTTTGTGTCACTCTCTCTACTTAATGGTAATTACTTTTTTTTTTCTTTTAATATGTACCTATTGGTGCTTAATTACTTAAATAGGTCTATTCATGGCATTACAACCCAAGACCATTGCTTGTGGAAAAACTTGGACAACAATTTCTATGGTGGCTCGGTTCGTGGTTGGACCAGCCGTGATCGCTGTAACCTCCATAGTCATCGGCATCCGAGGAGTTCTTTTGCGTGTTGCAATTGTTCAAGTAAACTCACTTCCGAATTCCTCTACTTAATCAGACAATAAATAATACTCACCCTCTCTAGCAGGTTTTGAAATACGTGAGCCTTGTTCTTGTCCAAAAATAACAAAATATATTTTTTACCTAAATATGTTAGTATACTCTTAGAATATACATGCTAATGATATATGCTTCCTTAACAAATTAAACCTAGTGAAAGAATGAGGTTGATAATACTCTGTAGGAGAGGCTTAAAAGAGCTCTAAAATCAATTTTTGAGGGGAGACAAAAACATTTACAACTCACTTTATTTTTTTTTATCCATGACAATCAAAGATAATAATTAAGATATTTATAATAATTGACAACTCAACTCACTCCACCTCATTCCAAGTATATATATTCACCTTAATTACTTTTCTTAGATGCACCTGAATTACTTTAGGAATAAAGAATAATAAAGTGTCTAACTCCCTATATTTAGTTAGCCGAGGATCATACACCTTAAATAAGTTATTAGAGATAACAAGTATGGTTATCATTGTGGTCAAACAACTCTCAAGTTAAGGATGTTTAATGGATTGGATATTTTTTTGACAAATAATAGGACTCGTTATGATTTTTGAAGGGTTGAGGGAGATGTTTATTATTTACCCATCAATACTAATGTCATAAATATTCAAAGCCGAATAACTATTTATTTAACCATGTTTGATTTTGCAGGCTGCTCTTCCTCAAGCTGTCCTCTCCTTTGTATTTGCTAAAGAATACAATCTCCACGCAGATATAATAAGCACAGCGTAAGTTCGTCTGTTTTTTGAAAAAATATATTTTGTTTGCCTTGTGAATATAAACCTCTTAACATAAATTCTAAATGAGATTTCTCAAAATTTGCAGAGTCATATTTGGAACGGTGATTTCGCTGCCCATAACAATAATTTACTTCGTGCTTCTTGGACTCTAATTAACTCATCGTTGAAGGCAAAAGTAGACGAAAATAAAAGTTTGTATATTTATGGTAAAAATTTGTCAAAACTTATTTGTTTACACTAATCAATTTTACTTAGCATCCCTAGTTGTTGCATAATCTTGCAGTTGGAGTGAGAATTTGGAAAAAAAAAACATGTATTGGAAAATGACAACAATTAAAAATAATTTGACAGAATTTAAATTGGCATAAAAATATTACTAAAGTAATTGTCTAACGGTTAGAATTTTCTGGATTATATTTGTTATCCGTGCGGTCCTATAAAATATCAATACATTAACTAGTATAAGAAAAATACAATAGCTATCTATAAAGGGAATTTCTAATGTATAAGGTGCTTCAATAGCTGCATATTCCAAGGAAGATCACTAATCTAAAAATTTATTCTTTTTAAAACAAAAAAATGGACTTATAGGTTGTAAATAAAGCTCAATTGCAACTGCAGGTTCTATTTGTAAGGAAAAATATAAGAATTTTAACATCAATTGCAAAGGGAAATTATTATTGGTTAATCTATAGAATATATATATATATATATATATATATATATTAAAAGTCTTATTATTGGCTTTTTTTAATAAAAAATTATAAGACTACATTATTTCAAATAGATATTTTGGTATGCAAAAAAAATTCATATTATTTAGGAATCAAGATTAACAGTAGTATATAAGCACTTCTTTCCTTACCAAGACACTTTTTAAAGATAAAAACCATCAAGATTCATATAAACCAAAGCAAACAATAAATTGAATCTAGTGAAACTAAAAAATACAATTGACTTAAGGTCACTACTAGAAAATATAGATTCAATGTTGCCCACAAAGAAAATTGATGTTAAAAAATGAGTGATAGTATTTTTGTAATTAAAACGTCATCCATAACATCGGTTATAATATAACTAATGTTATGAGTGGTAGTCTAACATCAGTTATTTTAAAATCAATGTTGTTAGTACTAAGTTAGCATTGGTCTTTAAGTCGATGTAGTTGGTCATCCCTTAACAATGGTTCTTTTAAAAACCAATGTTGTCACTTTTATATTAATTCCAAATCTCACTCTCTCATGCCTCATTCGAAAAATTTTGTTCATTGTCTCGCACCTCATGTTACCCAAATTTTGGCCCTATGGGCTGAGTCACCACATCGTGGCTCGTGTCACTGTGGGATGAGTCTTCACACCGCCATTTGTGTTGTCATGGGCCATTCGTGTGGGAATTTTAACAAACCATATAAAATATCAAATGAACACCAAACACATTACATTAGATTATTGAGAGAAGGATTTAAGAAATACCTGATTTCATAAAGTTTGATCGAACCAGCACAGTGAAATCTTGACAATGGTCATGAACAATTAGTTTAATGACATTCCTCAACCAAATCACCTTATTTAATTCCTTTTGGGACTGTCGTTTTCTCTTCATATGGGGAGAAGAGAAATTGTTTCTTATTTGGTGTGTTGGAGACCATAACCATGCCTTAGATTTTAAACCTATTAGGGTTTTTAATATCCCCTAATGGGCCAAATCTGTTTTTGCTTATTAAACCCATATCAATTTTCTATTGGCAGTCTAATGAGCTTACTAAATTAGATTACTTATATTGAGCCCACTAGATGTAAATAAAAAATATAATATGTATCCCATATTAATTAATTAAGAATTGTGAAATTCCTAACAATCTCCCTCTTAGACTTCATATTAACCTTAGATATTTATACCACAAAATTCTTTAGGCGTGTAACCATATGTTATTTACTTTTAGAATAATCTTTAAACAATCTAGTCCATCTCATATGGCAACAAGGAACCACTGCGGTTTTCATCATAACCTAACATGACTAAGCCACAATGATTACCACTGTCACCCATACTTAATGCCATAGATCAAATATGGATAAGCAACACGAAAATTATATATGTGATCTTAATCATTTTTATTTCAAACTAGTCCAAACTTTATTCTTTATAGAGGTTAATCCTAATGCAACATAAATATTGCACACAAAACAAGCTCAAAATATAATGATAAACATCAACTTTATTTCTGTAGAAAATCTAGACAATACAAATATTTGGAAAACATATGATATAGAACATAAATGAGACTCCCACTAAACTAAGGTACTATAAGGAATCACACCCATATGAGTAATGTGCTCGTGAAAAACTTAGGAACCAAACCTTTAGTAAGTGGGTCAGCTAGCATAGAAGCAATTCCTACATACTCTATGGAAATTTGCCTATTCTAAAATCTTTCCTTATCAACCAGAAAATTGATGTCAATGAATTTTGACTTGATTGTAATCGTTGGAGTATTGGATTGTTAAGTTTTTATCACAATAAATCCTCAATGGCCTTTCAATGCCATCGACCTTGCTCAAACTAGTTACAAAGTTTTGTAGCCATATCCCATGGGTGGATGCCTCAAAAAAGGAAACAAACTCCACAACCATGGTTGAAGAAGTTATGAGGGTCTATTTAGTATACTTCCAAGATGTGGAAGCAATGTCTTCCAAGGTTATTTTGATGATACCAAAGAATCAAGAGTTAAGCAAAGTTTCAAGCAAAAAATCAAGAATCAAGTTTCAAGTTTCAAGATTCAAGATTCAAGAAAAATCAAGATCAAGATTCAAGACTCAAGATTCAAGAATCAAGAGAAGACTCAATCAAGATAAGTACTAAAAAAAGTTTTTCAAAACATTGAGTAGCACATGAAGTTTTCACAAAATCTTTTACCAAAGAGTTTTACTCTCTGGTAATCGATTACTAGAAGGTAGTAATCGATTACCAGTAGCCAGCATTGTTTTTCAAACTGATTTACAAAGCTGTAATCGATTACCATAAACATGTAATCGATTACCAGTGTTTTAAAATGTTAAGATTTTCAAAATTCAAAATGAAGAGTCTCATCTGTTAATGTGTAATCGATTACACCTTAATGGTAATCGATTACACCTTAATGGTAATCGATTACTAGTGACTGTTTTCGAAAAATTCATTTCCAAAAGTCACAATTCTTCAAGTGACTTGTTTCTTAAGATTCTTTCAAAAGTCATAACTTTTTTAAGTAATTAGTTTTAAAGGAATTGCCAAGAGTTACAAGTTTTGACTTGAGTCATCAAGAAATTATAAATATGTGACCTTGGCATGAAACAAATGAATGATTGATCTCAATAATCTCTTTCAATCAATCTTTCAATATTTTCTTTCATCTCTTTCAACAGATTTTTTCTGATTCATCTTCTCTTCATCTTTCTAAAAGTTTTTGTTCAAAACTTTCTCTTCCAAGAAAAGTTCTTTGTTCAAAAACTTGTATTATTCATCTTTTTCATTCTCTTCTCCCTTTGCCAAAAAGAATTCAACAAGGACTAATCGCCTGAATTCTTTTTGTGTCTCTCTTCTCCCTTTCCCAAAAGAACAAAGGACTAACCGCCTGAATTCTTTTGTGTCTCCCTTCTCCCTTTTCAAAGAATTCAAAAGGACACAGTTTGAGAATTCTTTTGATTCTTCCCTTTCCCTTAAACAAATGATTTCAAAGGATTAACTGCCTGAGATATCTTTTGCTTCTCCTTTACAAAGATTCAAAGGACTCACCGCCTGAGAACTTTGTATTAACACATTGGAGGGTACATCCTTTGTGGTACAAGTAGAGGGTACATCTACTTGGGTTGTTGTAACTGAGAACAAGAGATGGTACATCTCTTGTGGATCAGTTCAAGTGGAGGGTACATCCACTTGGTTGTTCAAAGAGAACAAGGGATGGTACATCCCTTGTGGATCTTTGCTTGTAAAGGTTTTTACAAGGTTGAAAGAAATCTCAAGGACCGCAGGTTGCTTGGGGACTGGATGTATGCACGGGTTGTTGCCGAACCAGTATAAAATTCTTGTGTTTGTCTTCTTCTTTCCTACACTTTTAATTTCTGCTGTGCAGTTTTAATTATCACTTTTACTTTTGGTTAAGTTTCAATTACTGTTCTTTACTTTCTTAACTTTGTAGTAAAAGCCTAATTAAATCTAGTAACATTAAGAAGGATAAATTTTTTAAATAGTCAAGGTACATTAATAATTAATTCAACCCCCCCCCCCTTCTTAATTATTCCGAGGCCACTTGATCAAACGCAAGAGACAGTTCCTCCAACCAACATATATATGTATCCACATATGGAGTGCTTAATGTAATTGCATCCAGGAAAATCCAAGTCTGAGTAACTAATGATATCTAAATTATCATACTTTTGATAATTGAGCATGTACCCTTTTGTTCTCTTCAAGTAACACATCATGCGTTTTTTTTCCTTCCAGTGTTGTTGATGCAATCCTACCTCCCAAGGGCATTGGATATAAGACTCCAAGAAGATTGGGCCAGAGATGCAAGAGAAGGCCCTAGGGTTCTCACGAGCCTTGGGGTAGATTTTGGGCCCATGGACTAAGTATGAGCCCACTTATCTTTGTATATATTAGATTAAGGTTTCATTATTTTTGGGCCTTGTATTTATGGCTCCATAATGTAGGTAGGGTACCCTAGAAATGTAGGGATTTTCAGCCTTTCTATTTGAGGGCATGTAGACTAGTTTTTGTATTAGGGGTAGTTTTGTAATTTCACATGCATTAAGTAAATATTTGATGTGTGTGTTGGGAAATAAATTTAATTGAATTGGGAGAATCCCAATCCAATTAAATTTTAGAGGGTGAGGTGATCATTTGCTTGCTACACCCCATTGCCACGTCATATAGTCACATTTTGTGCATGTCCTTCATGCTTTACATGCCTCATGACACCTAAGCACACTTAGTGGAGAATCTTGGACCTGATCTTGCATTAGTGGGCTGAACCATAACTGAAATTCACTAATCATAATTAGTGAAATTTTGGCTCCCAAATTTGGCTCCACAAATTCAATTTCAAATTCAAGTGAAATTTGAATAGAAATTCAAATTTTCCTCCAATTTTGTGTGACACTTAGGCTATAAATAAAGGTCATGTGTGTGCATTTTTTTTAACTTTGATCATTTGAGAATTACACTTCAAAGTTAATACCTCAATTGAGGCACAAAATTTCGTGCTCCTTCTCTCTTTCTCCCACCCCCCATCTTCTCCTCCTTCAAGCTCTTATCCTTGGCTTCCTATGGTGGTGAGCTTCTTCTAGACTCATCTTCTACTTGAAGTGGTGTCTCCATTCATCTTTCTCCTTCTCCATTACACTTCAATCAGACCTCAAGAAGCAAAGGAATCCATTGATGAAGAAGATCCAAGGCCTAACAGCTCCACATGGAGCTACATCATGTGGTATCAAGAGCCTCTTCATCTAGGTGATGTTCTTTTGCTTCCTCTATCTTTTTGTTCGGTCAATTCACTTTAATTCATTGTTATTCATCTTATTCTCCATGTATATCCTCCATTGTCTTGTGGTTTGGTTCTATTTAGAGTAGATTAAAAAAAAATAAACCGATTAAATCTTAGATCTACACTTGTTCTTGCATTTCCATGGTTCAAATTCTATAGATCTACTCTTGAATCATGTTTTTGTGTTGATTTTAGGTTCTATCATTTTTCAGTCATAATCTTCTTGTGCTGAACCTTTAGATCTAAATTTTCTTCCAAAATATTGATTAGAAAAAAAAATCTAAGTGTAAATCACTTGTCTTAGAGTCATGTTTAGTCATAATAATTGTCACATTATGTTCTAAGTTTGTGTTGAATTTTTATTTTGTTGATTGAATTCTAGATACATTTGTTCATGTATTCTTGTCATTCATAGATTATCTTTTGAATTTTGAGTCTAATTCATGCATGTTATTTAGTTCATAACATGTTCTAAATCAATTCCGAGAAGTAGTCTTGTTGATGAACTTTTTTTTTTGTTTTCTAAGTTTCCTACATGATGCCTATGATGAAGTTGAGTTCTGGTGCTGAGTTGTGGCTGGATTTGTGAATCAAATAAGTCTTAAGCTCTCTTGAATTGTGTTATTCAAGATAATTGAGCATAAGCAGACACAAATTGTAACTATCCAAGCCTTAAGCAACATAAACACTACTCTTAATTTCTAGGTTGAAATCGCTAGTGCTGGCAGCTTGAACATATGAACTTGTATAAATTACTCGGAATTGATCACTATGAATTTTGAGCTGAAAATTTTACCGAAGTTTCTAGACATCTGGATAGAAATAAAAAAAACCAACCGATTTGAATTAAAGGAAAAAATAAGAAAAATCACACAAGTTGGTAAAAAAATTAGTGTCCACGAAAAAAAAGTGAAATGGAAGTGTGCTTGTTGTTTTGGCTCGAAATTTGTTCTATAATTGATAGCTATTTTATACCAATCTTAGTTCTTAAATTTCAATTGAAAATTAGTGTGAAAACAAGTTCCAAAACTAGAGGTTTCTTGAGTCTTTTTTTTTTATATATTTTTTTACTCTAGAGCCATTCTATGTTTCTCTTTGAGTCCTAGCTTGCTTTTATGTGCTTTTCATTGCTTTAATTGTTGAATAATCCTTGAAAATTTGTCTTGTTAAAACTCTATTGGTTTAGCTTTGATTTCATTTTTTTGGTCTTTGGTTATTGCTTGTCTCTTTGTTTCCTTGTTTGTGATTTGCCATATAGGGAATTAGAAAGGAGGATTGGTGTCATCCCTTGAAGAATTTGATTCAAGAAACAAGGGGAAAACCACCTTAAGAACTATTGGACTAAGAAGCACTCCAAATTGAGTGAATCACCAAAGAGAGAACAACCATCAAAATTGAGAACCTTGTTGTAATTTTGTAATTGACAATTTACTTACTTTCATTGTTTTCAAATTTTGTAACAAAAAGGTCTTTCATTGGAAGTAAGTTGGGAGCCTCCAATAGGTCACCCTACTTCCATTTGTGTGTAATAATTTTAGGCAATTTTACCTTAGGATTGTGAGTGTTTTGTTGGGAACCTTAAATTTGGTCATCGAAACACTCTTAGGATTCGCGTAGTTTATATTTCTTGCTTACTTTCATAGCTTATTTCCTTTACCGTCCATTGTCAAGCCACCTAGATAGTTTGCCTTTTACCAATTAGTTTTTACCTTATCTTTCACACCTCTTTTAGTGTTTATTTTGGCTAGTTTCAACCATAGTTTCTTTTACCTTTTGTTTTCAAACCCCCAACAAGAAAGAACCATAACTTAGGAACCAACATGAGTCTTCATTCTTCATCTAGTGTTAATGGTGAGGGTTCTACTCCTAAGGACCCCTTGTATAAGATATTAGATTATGGAAGCAATGTCTTCCAAGATTATTTTGATGATGCCAAAGAATCAAGAGTCAAACAAGTTTCAAGAATCAAGATCAAGATTCAAGATTCAAGTAAAGAATCAAGATTCAAGATTCAAGAATCAAGAGAAGAATCAATCAAGATAAGTATTAAAAGAGTTTTTCAAAAACTATTGAATAGCACAATTTTGTTCAAAAGAATTTTTCAAAAGAAAAATTTTATCAAAGAGTTTTACTCTGTGGTAATCGATTACCAGGTCAGAAGACAGTCATCGATTACCAGTAGCCAACATTATTTTCAAACTAATTTACAAAGATGTAATTGATTAGCATAATCATGTAATCGATTACCAATGTTTTACAACGTTAGATTTCAAAATTCAAGAGTCACAACTTGTGATAAAACATTTTTCAAATCATTTCAAACTTGTGTAATCGATTACACAATACTTGTAATCGGTTACCAGTGTTTCTAAATGTTTTGATTTTCAAATTTAAACATGAAAAGTCACATCTGTTGATGTGTAATTGATTACACTATGATGGTAATCGATTACTAGTGACTTACTTTGAAAAATAAATTACCAAAAAGTCACAATTCTTAAAGTGACTAGTTTTCTGAAGATTTTTTAAGAGTCACAACTTTTAAGTGACTAGTTTTAAAAAAAAAGTCACAACTTTTAAGTGACTAGTGTTCACAAAATCACAACTCTTGAAGTGACTAGTTTTGAAGAAATTGCCAAGAGTCACAACTTTTAACTTGAGTCATCAAATGACCTTAAATATGTGACCATGGCACAAATTTCAAGTATGCATGACAGATTTCTTTCATTCATTTCTCTTCATCTTTCTAAAAGTTTTTGTTCAATACTTTCTCATTCAAGAAAAGTTCATTGACCAAAAACTTGTGTTATTCTTCTTCTTCTTTCCCTCCCCCTCTTGCCAAAAGAATTCAAAGAACTAACCGGCTGAGAATTCGTTTGATTCTTCCTTCTCTCTCTTGCCAAAAGAATTCAAAGGACTAACCGCCTGAGAATTTTTTTGATTCTTCCTTCTCCCTCTTGCCAAAAGATTCAAAGGACTAACTGCCTGAGAATTCTTTTGATTCTTCCTCTTCCCTTTAAACAAAAGATTTCAAAGGACTAACCGCCTAAGATATCTTTTGTTTCCCCTTACAAAGATTCAAGGGATTAACCGCCTAAGAAATTTTTGTCTTAACATATTGGAGGGTACATCCTTTGTGGTACAAGTAGAGGGTACATCTACTTGGGTTGTTATACTGAGAACAAGAGAGGGTACATCTCTTGTGGATCAGTTCAAGTGGAGGGTACTTCCACTTGGTTTTTCAAAGAGAACAAGGAAGGGTACATCCCTTGTGGATCTTTCCTTGTAAAGGATTTTACAAGGTTATTGGAAATCTCAAGAACCGGTGGTTGCTTGGGGACTGGACGTAGGCACGGGTTGTGGCCGAACCAGTATAAATCTTGTGTTTGTCTTCTTCTTCCCTACACTCTTTATCTTTCCGCTGTGTACTTTTTATTTCCACTTTACTTTTGTCTAAGTTATTGTTTCTGTTCTTTACTTTCTCATAACTTAGTAGTAAAGCCTAATTGAATCTAGTAACATTAAGAAGGATAAATTTTTTAATTAGTCAAGACACGTTCATAATTAATTCAACCCCCGCTTCTTAATTATTTTGAGGCCACTTGATCCAACAAGTGGTATCAGAGCAGGTATCTGGAGAAAAGTTTCACAACTTCAAGATTCATGGCCTCCTCAAATTCTCTGTTTCCCGAAGGAAGCTCCATCCATAGGCCACCTATCTTTAATGGTGAGGGTTACCATTATTGGAAAACCTGAATGCAAATCTTTATTGAAGCCATAGATTTAAACATTTGGGAAGCAATAGAAATAGGACCTTATGTACCCACCATAGTAGATGCAAGCACAAGCACAACAACAGAAAAACCAAGAGATAAATGGTCTAAAGAAGCCAGAAGAAGAGTCCAATATAATCTTAAAGCCAAAAACATTATTACTTCTGCCCTAGGAATAGATGAATATTTTAGAGTGTCAAACTATTCAAATGCAAAGGAGATGTGGGATACTCTCCAACTTACACATGAAGGCACCACTGATATGAAAAGATCTAGAGTCAACACCCTTACACATGAATATGAATTATTTAGGATGAACACCAATGAGAACATCCAAAGCATGCATAAAAGATTCACACACATAGTTAATCACCTTGTCTCCTTAGGAAAAACCTTTCCTAATGAAGATTTAATTAATAAAGTTTTGAGATGCTTAAGTAGAGAATGGCAGCCCAAGGTAACTGCCATTTCTGAAAGTAAAGATCTTTCTTTTATGTCTCTTGCCACCCTTTTTGGCAAATTACAGGAACATGAGATGGAACACCAATGACTAAATCAAAATGAAGAAACTGACAAGAGGAAACGAAGCATAGCACTAAAAGTCTCCTCATCAATGCAAGAGGAAAATGAAGATGAAGAATCAGAAGATAAAGAAGACTTCTCACTCTTTGTGAAGAATTTTCAAATATTTGTCAAGAAGAGAAGAATCGAGAGGCGTCAAAATTTCAACCATGGAAAAAGATTCCAAGAAGACTCTCCAACTCTTTGATGCTACAAGTGCAACCAAATTGGTCACATCAAAGCAAATTGCCCCTCAAACGAGCAATGGCCTGAGAAGAATGAGAGGAAAAGTCATGAAGAAAGAAGATCCAAGAAGGTGTATATTGCATGGGATGACAATGACTCATCCGATGGTTCGGAGAAGGAGATTAACCTTCTATCCAAGGACTATGAGAGTGATGATAACATATCTCAAGAAGACTAAGCAAAAAGAAAAAGTTTGACTTCCATCTTTGAAGATCTAGGCACTTAAATCATGAAAAAGGTAACATCAAAACCATTCTCTTTTAAATTAAGTGGGTTGACATTTTCTTCTCAATTAACTTGATATATGATGACTAACAAAATTTTATTTGTTTGTCTTGATTGATTGCTATTATGAGTATGTGATTATATGTTTGATTGAGTAATTTTCTTTCTCAAAGCATGAAGTTTTTTTTTAAAAAAAAACACACACAAATGTTTGATGATGTCCATGTTCTATATCCTTCAATCCTTGTATAATTCTTGTTTGAAATGTTTGAATTACTTGATTGATTGTTCAATTTTTTTTATGTTTTGCAAAACTATTATATTTTATTTCAAATAAAATTATTTTGATATGATAAAACCTTCTACGTTAACCAAAATTCATTTTGGTAAGTGTTGATAGTCAATTAGCACTTAGTCTTAGGAAATAGTGTCTGGTAATCAATTACAACATTCCTGTAATCGATTACGTAATCGATTACAATATTCCTGTAATCGATTACAGAGTGTCTCTCCCTATATATTTGAAATTTTCAGAAATCGCCAAGATGCAATTTCTGCAGCAACGCGACCTTAAAATCCCTAACCTTCTGAACTTGATTTCTCCCTCAATTCTTGACCAAATCACGTCCTACAAAGCTCAAAATTCATCATTTTTCATTCTCTTTCATCTCCATCGATCAAAACTTCTAGAAAATCCTTCAAATGGAAGAGCCATTGAAGAAGCGAAAGGGCATTTCGACTTCATCCGCAGTCATCGAAACTCGAAGTCACAGATCATCCAAGGTGCAACCAACCCCAATTCCTCCCTCCATATCATCTCATACGTTGTTTTCCTCGGAAGAACAACGTGTCTGGTACAATTCTCTCTTTTCTTCTCGTTCCATTATCGACCCTAAGTTTGTAGACTTAGCTTTCTTTGATGATGAAGTGTTTGATTGCTTTCAAGCATTTCAAAATTCTGGTTTAATTCAGTTTATCTCCATGAAACTTCCTTTTTACCCTGAATTTGTTAAAGCCTTTTATTCTAACTTGGAAATTCGAGAAGATTCCTTGATTTCCAAAGTTTATGGGATTAAGATAGTCATAGACCAGTCCCTTCTCTTTGAACTCACTCAATTATCCAGAGATAGTGTACGATTTGAGGGTACACTTGATGATGAGTGGAAGTTTGATTTTTTTTTGTTTCTGATGCCCGTCGGATGGTTTGCACCAACCAAGCGGATATGACCGGAAGGCTTCTCGCCGGTTCATTGGCATTCGAATGCCGCATCATGCACTACTTGATTGTTCGCATCCTACTCCCTAGATCATCCAACCTTGCACAGGTTTCTAAGGAAGATTTGATAATTATGTGGGTTTTCTTAACCAGTCGTCAAATCGACTTGGCCCATCTTGTGAGATATCGCATGCATAAGGCATTGCGATCAAATACTCCACTTCCATATCCCCATCTGATCACCTTGTTTCTACAGCATTTTAATGTCCCTCTTGACTCTGAGTCCTTTGTCAAAGTCAAGAGATCCTTCTCTATCGGTGCGAATGTAGTGTCCTCTTTCGAATACCACAAATAGAGGGATGGCTCTTGGGTGAAGAAGGATGCTCCAGTACAGGCCGCTGAAGACCACTCTCTATCACCACATCCTCAGAGAGATGACTCTTCATCTCTTATGCACAACATTCTTGACAAGTTGGATGGACTCCACACTTTCGTCGGAGATCGCTTTGACTTGTGTTAGACAAGTGGCCTCATATATCTTAAGAAGGGGGGGGGGTTGAATTAAGATATTACAAACTATTTCCCCAATTAAAAATTCTACTTTGATTTTAATGCAAGTTCCAAGTTCCCTTAAAGATAGATTTCTAAATGATGATTCATAATAACCAATCTGAATGTAAATGTAAAGCAACAATAAATAAAAGAGTTTAAGGGAAGAGAAAGTGCAAACTCAGTTTTATACTGGTTCGGTCACACCCTTGTGCCTACGTCCAGTCCCCAAGCAACCCGCTTGAGAGTTTCAATATCTTGTAAAAACCCTTTACAAGTTCTGAACCACACAAGGACAACCCTTCCTTTGTGTTCAGATTGCTTTACAATAAGAGACTCTCGGTCTCTTAATCCCTTTTCAGAAGTAAAAAGAAGAGAAGAAGAAATCTCAATTGAAAGAGATAGATTGAACAATGAAGCACTCAAATAATTCCTTATTGAATTGCAAGTGTTTTGGCCAAGGAATGTTTTAGAGGATAAGACAATTTTGCTTTTGAGAGGATAAGACTTTTTGTTCAGAAAAACTCTAAGAAAATTCGTGTTCCAAGTCACATATAAATAGACCTTTGATGGCCATTCAAAAACCATTTGAACAGATGTGACTCTTGGAAATTATTTTTTGAAAATCTCCTCTGGTAATCGATTACAAGACTTGTGAAATTGATTACAGGCTTTAAAATTTGAATTAAAACGTTCAATAAGTGCTGGTAATCGATTACCTTCCAAGTGTAATCGATTACACATTGTAAAATTTGAATTCAAATTTCTAATAGCTGTTATAAATAGTTTCAACTATTGGTAATCGATTACAATACTCATGTAATCGATTACATGCTTTCAAAAGTATTCAAAATCATTTTAAAAGCATTTCAGGAAGTATTTTGGCCACTGGTAAACGGTTACATCCTCTGGTAATCGGTTACCAGAGAGTAAATCTTTTGTAAAAACATTTTAGCTTAAATTCTTTGGCCAAATCTCTTGCTGTTTCAACTTGGAATTCCCGTCCTAAGTCTTTAGAGATTATCTTGATCATATATATTGAATTTATTGGATTCTTGTCTTGAATAAAACTTGAGAAGCGCATAATCCTTTGGCATCATCAAAACATCAAAATGTATTTGCTTCTACAATCTCCCCCTTTTTGATGATGACAATTTAATTCCTGAAATCAAGATACAAGATAGAATATACAAGATAAAATGTTCACTCATCCCATACTCCCCCTATGTTTTGGAATTTATGATCTCTTGATTTCTAAGCTTTTAAGCCCCATTTCTCTCCCCCTTTGGCAACATCAAAAAGCCAAAGTACGTGGAAATCAAACATAATTATTCACCAGTCGAAATCAAACATAATTCAGTCATAAATAACTAAGTACCAAATACTTAAACATAACCAAAGTTCAGAGAATAATGTCATAAAACATAGCCAAATACACAACATAAAATCAAATATAATAATAATCTAAATCTATGAAGATGCGGGTATCCATGCCTGCAAAGCGAGCATAAATGGCATCGATACTACCATCCAAGGAATCAAAGTGCTCACCAACATAGGTGCGGAGGCCTCGTAACTCCGAAAGAACTTCATGCATGAGGGCTGAGGAGTCATCTCGTTGAGGTGGAGGAGAAGGAGTACGTTCGTCTTATGGAGGTTGCGCGTCCTTCTTCAACCATTGCCCATCCATGTCCTTACGGTAGCCAAAGGAGGTTACCACACCGACACCAATAGCAAAGGAGCATTTAACTTTCACAAAGGGCTTATTATCCAAGGGAATCTGAAAATGATGAAGAAATAAAGTAACAAGCTGTGGATAAGGCAGAGGTGCATTTGACTGCAATGCCTTATGCATGTGGTATCTGATCAAATGGGCCAAATCGATCGGATGACCGGTGAGAAAATCCCACATCAAGATTAAATCCTCTTCAGAGGCTTGAGCTAAGTTTGATGATCTGGGTAATAGAATGCGAACAACGATGTAGTGCATGATGCGACAATTGAATGTCAATCAACCGGCAAGCAATCTGCCGGTCATATCCGCCTGATCATTGCAGACCATACGGCAGGCATCAAGATTGGAGTAATCAAACTTTCTGTCGTCAACAATGGTGCCCTTAAAAGGTGCACCTTGACTGGGCAGATGTGTCAATGAAAAGAAAATAGATTCATCAATAACCATTGATATGCCATGTGTTTGGCTTCCGACAAGTGCACCGGATCGCACAAGTAGTATAAAATGGTAAGAACCAAGTATCGAGCACTGTTCGCAACCGACAAGTGTACCGGACCGCAGAAGTAGTATAAAACGGTAAGAACCGAGTATCGAACTCTCGGGGAACTTGTGTTATCTGGTAAGCTATTTCGATAAATAGGCGTCTGGTATGAAAATCTGACTTTGGTTATGAACAGGTATTTAAACTATCTAGGCAAAAAGAAAGAAAATCACGCAAGAGAAATACTGTGTAAAAACAAGTAGAGAATGCGTGGGTCTTCCTCATAGATTCCGGATGCTAAAAAGGATGTTCTCTATCTAACAATGCTCACGTGTTCCTATGTTGTCTCTTGGACTGCTAGACCTCGATTCCTCATGATAGCCTAGCCTAGTCCTGATCAAGCCTCATCCGCAGATTCCTCTTGTATGACTAAACTCAACCAAGACTGCATTAAGACACACATACACAACTAAGTTCTTGTACTCCAATTCCTCGTGATAGCACAACAACTTAGTCCCGTACTATTAAGGACTTTAGAATCAAACTAGTTCCCACTGTTGAATGACCCTAACAAAGCATGCATCTACGTGATCAAGGTAAAAGCACATAGGAATAAATAGCAGATAGCACAGAGAACACACAAAACATCATTACATAGATAGATATATATTTAAATCAGGTACCTACAGGGAAGATCCAACAGAGGATTTAGCTTTCCATAGTCCAGAAACCTCCTTTACAACAAAGAGAAGAACAAAATGAAAGACTGCAAAAACACAAGTGGTGAGGATGTCTCCTTCACCTCTAGGATCTCACAATCACTCACAAACTCATCTCAAGCACTCAGAACGGCTTCCGCTTCGAACTCGTGTCTCTGCAGATCTTCACACAGCAAAATCTCTCAGAACTCTCTGGAACTTGGACCTTTCTCTCTCTAGAACCCTCGTACATGCAGAGCTTCTCAAGAAAAGTGCCAAACTCTCTTTGCAAATCTGATTTCAGGCTTAAATAGGTGGCCTTTTTCGTGCTCATGCGCTTAGCGCAGATCTAAATCGCTTAGAGTGCATAAGTGGATTTTGGCTTAGCGCGCTTATTTCAGTTAGCAGATGAGCTGAAGTGGTGCGCTTGATGACCTGGAGCGGTGCGCTTAGCGAACTTGACAGTTCATCTTCTTCTGGAGTCTTCCTCGCGCTTAGCCACTGAAGGTTGCGCTTAGCGAATTCTCGCTAAGCCAACAGCTTGGCTTAGCGAAAGAGTGAAAAACAACACTTTGCCAAAGTTGCCTATTTAATTTGAAATTGAGAGAAATCGATTATTAACTGCACAAAACAAAAGTATAAATTATCTATTACCTATATTTAACAAAAAGTACTTATAGTATTACAAAACAACCATAAATTGGGAAAGTTTGATACAATATACACAGGTTTTATACACAAAAGTTAGTCGTATTCATCGACTAACAACTCCCCCAAATTTACAGTTTTGCTTATCCTCAAGCAAAAGAGAACAGCTCACTTTTCCTCAAGTGGTAAAACATGCAGTGATTATGTACAGGGGTGTATGCATCAAAATTCATTGATTGCAAGATGAGAAAGATGAAGCAATGTGTACCTATCCCTTATTTTCATAGAATATGAAGCTAGACAAAGAGGAGAACAAAATGTGAACAATACAATTAGATGAGGTTAATCATAAGACAAATTCAAGGAAAGTAACTCAAACCACAGTCTCACGGCTAGTGTTTCACTCAAGCACAAATGTTTAAGCTATTCATTGATAATAACTAACAGGAGGTCCAATCTTTGCATTTCTCTCATGCCATCAAGTCAGAAATGTATAAACAGAATCAGAAGGACTTTCTTAGGCTTGTAATGAGGTTTGGCTACAAAAATTCATTGGTTTTTCTAGGATTCAAAGGTTTAGATTCTAAGAGAGCACGAGTCCTAGACTAATCTCAATGATCTTTTCTTGTTTTGTACAAATAGCCTTCTCAGTATTCCCTTTTCTTAAGTTTCTTTTGACCTTATTGTAACAACACAACTTATTTTCTCTTTTTTTTTTTAACATGCAACTTATTTGTTGTGTGTGCTAATGCTTAACTTTTTCTTTTCATTCTTTTCAACTTTTCTCCCCCAAATTTAGAGTAAATTGGCCTTGAACCATATCATCTGGAATCAAAATTCCTGTGACTGATCCTATGTGTCCTGTGTCTGACCATCCTCTCATCTGTTAGCTGAAATACTGGAGTAGTGGGAGGAGAAGTGTCCACAGCTAGGATTGGTGTAGTTGGATCCTCTAGAATATGTAGAAGAGGAGTGGAGGGGTGTGCTGCAGGATGAGGTGGGGGTAGGTTTACCACTGGTGTAGAAGGCTCTAAAGTAGCCTCAAGGGATTGCTCAGGAGTGGTAGCAGCTACCTGTCTCACCTGTGTCTCCTCTGCCTCTTCTCCTATATCAAATGGCTCTGGGATGGTGGCCTCAGGTGACTCATCCTCCATATGCTAAGGTACCTGGGCTGTAGGACCTTCATCTTCCTTATGAAGAGAAGGTTGGGTCCCAGGCCAGGATACCATCTCATTAAACTGTTCAATAGAAGGAATAGAGTCTGAAGGTGCTATCATTTGAAAACTCTGTAGTAAAATGATCTATCCCTGATGAATGCTTTGGAGCATGGCTTCAAAGTGTTGAGAATTTGTTTGAGCTGGGACAGAGGGGGCTGCTGAAGTGGATGCTGGAGTAGGAGCTGCAGAAGTAGAAGGAAGCTCGGCTGGCCTTGCCCTCGCCCTCCTGGCCCCTCGGATAGAGACTGTTAGATCCTCGGGGTTCCAACAGTTCTTTCTGATGTAGGCCAAGTTAATGACCGGGCTCAGGCGCTCGAAGGTAAGGCTGTCAGATACAACCCCTCTGGCTCTGCATAATGCGATGATTAAAGCAGGGAACCCAAGTCTAGAGGTGTTAGACTGGGCTATAGAAGTCATTTGGCCATAAATCAGCGCTCCTATGTTCATATCCAAGTGAGAGACAAGGCCAAAGATCAGCCTAGCTCTGTCCACTGTCAGATCAGAGGTATGTGATGTGGGGGCCAAGTTAGAGTATGAGAGGACACTCCACACTTGAGCTAGTGTAGTCAAATCCTTCCTGAGAATCCTCCCAGGATGGCCCTTAGAGTTCAAGATGAACCCTTGGCCAGGTATGCATAAAGCAGCCTCTATCTCTTTGAAGTCTGTAGGCAACCTGTAGTATCTGGAGTATGTGGGTAGAGATTCACCCTCAGCAAGCACCACAGGTGTTTCTAAAAAGGCATTGAGGCTATCTGCATCAATCCTTATTAAGTGGCCCTAAATTCTGACTTGTTTAGGTGAAGGTCCCTCGGGACTGTAGAGGTTGGCATACAACTCCTTCACCAATGCAAGGTCAATGCTACTATCAGCTAAGTTGGTGAGGCGCTTGTGAAAGTTACGCCTTTCCAGCTCGCCCTTGAATTCATCCAGCTCTGTGTGATAGATTTCCAGTTTCCTCTCAGCTAATATGTGTCTTCCCAACACATTGTCAGTATATTCGGTCCAGGCCTCAAAGGACTGGAATCTTCATGTATCATATTGAGAAGTGGGCCTTGAACCGACACTCTTTCTTTTCCTTGAAGACATCTGCAGACAAAGGAATCAAACATTTGATCAGGACTCAATTTATTAAAATTAAAAAAAAAACTAAAAAAAAACTGAAAAAGACACTGGCCGCTTAGCAAGACATAATTTGCTTAGCGGGCCTTCATAAAAGACACACACCCATTTAGCGAGACATAGGTCGCTTAACGGGCTTCACTGAAAACAACACTGGGCTTAGCGACACGGGAGTGCCGCTTAGCGGAAAATGCTAAGTTAAAGTGTCTGCAAAGTTGGCTTAGCTGGCAAGGAGCCCACTAAGCCTAAGGTTAGCCGCATGGATTTGCGCTTAGCCAAGGATAAGTTGTGCTTAGCGGCACTAAACTGAGCAAAAATTTCACTAAGTTATGGGAGCTTAGCGAGTGAAGCTCGCTTAGCTCAGCGGATGCCGCAACCAATTGCGCTTGGCTCAGGAATGCTCGGCTTAGCGCGCGACTATCACAAAAAAAACTGTTTCAGTTACCTTGGCTTAGCGATTCAACCTTGCTTATCCACAGGTAGTTCAACAAGAGGATGAGTGTTCATCCTCAAAAGATGAACTCGCTTAGCGTGGTAAGCGCGCTTAGCGAGTTCTTCAGATAACGCTTACATACAATGAGTATTGATGAACTTGCTTAGCGCAGCATGCTCACTTAGCAAGTTCATCGCATTTTCCAGAAAACGCAAAAAACGCAACTCGTTTTCTCGCACTTTTCAAGCCACTAAAAGGCATATCAGACATGCAATGTGTGCGTCATACTCAATTCAGTATACAAGCGTACATAGCCCCAATCTTAAACTAATTCTAACAAAACATAAAAACCTTGAAAATCTAAAGCTACAGTTAAAGTCTTCTACCCTAGAGTTAAGACATGAAAAAGAGAAAAAGGATCAAGGAACTTACTTGGATGGTGTATGATTGATGCTTCAAAGTTGAAAATGCACAAAGGAAGTACAAATGCAAAATGTGCAAATTTTTGGAGAGAGGAAGAGAATGCAGAGGCGAGGTTTCTGTAATCTGGCAAATGTGAGCGTAACTGCTGCTACACTCACTTAAGCAGTTTCAATACATTCACTTAGTGGATCGTTGCGCTAAGCGAGCAAGCGAGACGTTTGGTTTCTCAACCAGGCTCACTTAGCGAACACGTGCGCTTAGGCGACGCTTCAAATTCGAAAACAAATTTTTTTTTGAAGAGAAACTCGGCTTAGCGCAAGAGTACGTTCGCTTAGCGAGACCTGCAAATTAGAAAAGCTGCAACTCTCGCTAAGCCTGGCCTTGGCCATCTTAGCTAAAATGATGCATCATAAGTACAAAGGAGCATGCGCTTAGCTAAGAGGTACTCGCTTAGCGCTCATATTGCCGCAAAGAGTCTCGCTTAGCTGCCATGACTAGCGCTTAGCATCATGGACCTCAATTAAGGCTGTCGGGAACTGCGCTTGGCGAAAATAGGTTCCACTTAGCCAAACCTTGGCTAGCTTAACGGAAATAATCAACCTCAGGTGCCATGGTGGTGCGCTAAGCGCTTGAACTCATGGCTTAGCGCATGAGTGATTATGCGCTTAGCGAGAAGCAGGCGGTTAGCGAAAGGACTAATTGTCAAAAGGATTTTCTATTTGTTAAACTTAGTCCTTTCCCAAGTTCAAAGGGAGGCTGATATGCTCCAATGTTCAGATTATACAGCAAGTTCCCAAATGATCAAATGCATGAAAAACAAACACAACAAAGATTAGAACTGGGTTGCCTCTCAGGAAGCGCTTCTTTAACGTCATTAGCTTGACGCAAAGCTTACTACCTTCAAGGTAGCATGAAAGTCACAAAGAACACATCTTCCTTGAAGTTTCACCTTTTAGCTAGAAATTTCATAAACTTCATGTAATCTGGAAAGACATTCCAAATCATTTCAAGAAAGGTGTTAGTTATTAAAGAAAGAATGGCCCTTAAGGTTTCCTCATGCTCTCCTTGCCTTCCTTTCTTGTCAGTCAGTTGATGAGGAAGGTTATTGCTTTGGAGAATATTTTCTTGTTGGTTTTCTACAGTTGAGTAATTCTCCCATTGTTGTTGTGCTTGTTCCTCATCTTTCTCCTCATCTTTTTCTCTTGACTCATGCTCTTTTACAGGGATTTTCTTTTGAGCTTCAACCTCCACAAAGGATTTTTCTTGTCTAACCATAAATTGAGTCACTGCTTCTGCCAGCCCACCAACTTGAATTTCTACACTTTGGAGTGCTCGTTGAGTTGATTTAGTTGTTTCTATGAATTGCATCAACAATTTATCCCGATTGGATCATCTTTCTGCTTCATTTTGATGGTAAGGTTGTAACTTTGGTCCCCCGTGAAAGTTTTCTATAGAGTAGCTCTTACCAAAATGAATTTCATGATTTTTCATTGAGTTTTGATTAGCTTTTGAGCTAGCATGGTATGCCATGAATTCCTAAAGCACACTTTCAAGATTAGGAGTTATTTCTTCTTCATATAGATGGTAAGTGTCATACCCTAATTTCGTCCAAGAGTACTTGCGGTCGGTCCTTGAACCTTGTTTGCTCCCTTCAGAACCCTCGAAACAAGCATTGTTGCGTAATCCGTAAAGTTTCACAACATTCCGGAAGGAAAACGAGCATTGTTGCGTAATCCGTAAGGTTTCACAACATTCTGGAAAGAAAATAGGTGTCGATAGGTAATCCGTAAAGTTCCGCAACGTTTTGGAAAGAAATCAATAAAAAAACACAAAAGGGGGGGGGTTGCAAATAGCAACCAAGTCCACATGGGCCTTCCTGAGGGTTCCAAAAGAAGGCGGTGCCTTCTAGTGGAAGTAACCCTGCTCGCCTCGGCGAGCTGGGTGACAACCACCTCCCTTTTTTCTCCTATAAATAGGGGAAAGAGGGAAGAGCAAAAATGTTCAGCCCTTCTGGTATTGAGAAATCTCTCGAAATTAATGAGAAAAATTGTTTCCGTGAAAAAAATCCAAGCTGAGGTGCTTCCGTAACGCTTTCGAGATGTTTCCGTAAGCGATTTCGTTGAGATTCTTCACCGTTCTTCATCGTTCTTCGTCGTTTTTCGGTCTTCAACCGGTAAGTTCCCGAAATCGAATCTTTCAATTCATTCTATGCACCCTTAGGGGTCCCTACTTGTTTTGCGTAGTTTTGTTTTCATTACGTTTGTTTTTCGTACCCCCTTTTAACGTGCTTTAACCGTTTATTTAAGCCGTTATCTCGCCTAATAAATGATAAAATGAATTTCAACCGATCATTTGTGTTGTAATCTCATTTAATCACTGTTAAAATAAAAGCCAACCGATCGTTCACACTGTAACCAAGGTTAAAACAAAAAAAAGGCAAAATAATAATAAAATAATCAAAATATCTTGGAAAAAAATAATAAAATAGTCAAAATATCTTTGAATAAAATAATAAAAAAAAATCAATCGGATGTTTTTTCTTTGGAAGTTTCCTTGAATGAATTGACTGATAACCAAAGTGAAACTAAGGCTAAAATCAACTCACAAATCAAGCTTTGTCCGCAAAAATCACTAAAAACCATTTTAAGGTCCAACACCTTAAACGATGCTCTTTGCTTTTATCAGTTAACATGGACCGTTCAAAAGCATAAAATCAACATGTAACTTTACTGCTCTTGCAAGAACTACGTAGGTCTGATTTCCTCATCGCAATTGAGGATATGTAGGAGCAAAAGCCCCGCTTTTATCGACCACCCCAAGAGATCGTTAATGGTCCAATGCCTTAATGTTTCTCTCCTTTCAAAATCAAAAGATCAGTTAATGGTCCAACGCCTTAAAATGACCTTTGTTCAATTAAAATCTATCTTGCGAAAAAAGATAAAAACAACTTAACCAATGTTTAGTTCTAAAAGAACTACGCATGTCTGATTTCCTCATCGCAATTGAGGATACGTAGGAGCGAGGGAAACACCGTTGTCGACCACACCAAAATTAAAAATATAAAAAGCATAAAAACACAAAAAGACATAAAAAAGCCAAAATAAAACATTTTGAAGTCATATTTGCACACTTGATTAAAGGCTGTCATCCCTTGTGATGGACGCGTGGGGTGCTAATACCTTCCCCGTGTGTTAAAAAACAACTCCCAAACCTTTCACGATTAAAGTTTGTAGACCACACCTTTCTGGTTTTTCCGACGTTTTCCTCAAATAAACGTCGATGGCGACTCCACGTATTTTCCTCCCGTGGAAGACGCACCAGTGAGCCTCGTGTCGCCCTCCTGCCGAAGGGTAGGTTGCAACAGTTGGCGACTGTTTTTAGAGAGTTAGGCCTTCTAATCTCGTGCAATATCATGACTTCCTCTTTTGTCGGTTTCCTTTTATTTCTCTTACATTCTTGTATATAACTCTTTGATGCTTTTAGTGTGTTTTTGAAATGTATGCATGAGATAGATATTTATTCATTTGATGTACACAAACACCAACACTATTTATTCACACGGTGAGTTGAAAAGGGGCCCTATACCCGGGTCCATAGGAAGATAAGGAGTGGAGGTGAATCTGTGGTCATGCTGGGTCTCCAACTTGCTTGATAACAGTGATCCCTCATCTAGAGTTTTTCTCTTTGATAACATATTGTTGCTGGTAGTCCCTACTGCCACAATATGTTTTTCGAAGGGGATGATACCTCTAGAAACCATCAAGAGAGATATGACCACCTTGGGAATTATCACTAAAAGCCTTTTAGTTCCTCCTGTTTAGGTCCCTAAAATAGGGGCACGAAGCGAACACGCTGCGTGCCTTTTAAACATTGCCATGCATATAACCTAAATGTCATGTGCGCCTTTGTTGTGTGATTATTTGAGTATATTGCCATGCTATGTACATCCCCCCGTTGCGCTGTTGCGCATCTGCATCATGTCGTCACGCATGTATTCTATGTTGGTCTCGTCTTTTGTCACGGGAAGCCGAAAGGGCCATATCACCTTCTTAACTGAACACATGGGGCACTGCGCCCCCGAATGCGCAAGTAAGAAGAGATGATTTTCTGAGCTCTCGTGTCCGTAAATCCATTCATATCATGCATCGCATAAGCATCTCTTCATGGCATCATAATGGGCATATCGTTCCTGCATTTGTCACTTATCATTTCATGCATTGCCTTTTGCATAAGTCATTTCATCACCATACATCTGCATCTAACATGCTTTTTGCATACGTTTTATTTTCATGTTTACTCATGCATGATCCTTGCGTTTTCCTCTGCAAAGCAAAAACAAAAAAAGGAAGCGTGAAAATTCACACTGCATTCTTAGTTGCATGTGTTAGGTACCATGAGCCAACCATGTTGGGATCATAAACCTGTTTCTCTTAAAAAACAAAAATGATTGAACATGGTACCTAATGCATGGCTAACTAGGAAATGAGGTTTCTTCGGGCATCTCTATTTCATAATTACATTTGCCATGCATAGCATAAGTATGCCCGAGTCATTCATCTCTATGAAATATTGTTGAAGTATTGGCAATCGAAATTGCCATTCCTTGGGTTATGGGGTTGAACCAAGCTCATGCTTTTAAGAAAAGGTTCATCAAGTCAAGTTGAAGTATAGAAGTAACCATCTTGCAAAAAATTGGGGCAAAAGATGGATCGAGTTACATCACTGCTCCGTCTACTACCGAACACATTTAGGACTGTTTATGTCCCTGTTATCTCCAGTTTCACTTTGACCAAGATGTCATGGACCATGTTCAAAATCTAAATTGATTAAACCGAATGTCCTTCGTAAAAATTCGCAATACTTCAACTATGTATCATTCACATACATCCCTGCTTTTCATTGGTAGCATTGCTCATTACATTCTTTCCTTGAAAAAAAACGAACTTAATCATTGTTATAAAAAAGAAAAGAACACACTTTACGGTGCCCCTACCGAACCCGTGCTAGAGCTAGAGTAATGGGTGCAGTAGAGGAGGTGCAAGAGCAGATGAAGGCTGACACAAAGGCCTTGAAAGAGCAAATGGCCACAATGATGGAGGCCATGATGAGCATAAAGGAGATAATGGAGGTCAATGCGGTTGCAATAGCTGCTACCAGCACCATTGTTGAGGTGGACCTGACCCCCCCATATGGCCTCAACCAAATAAATCATCCGACCTCAGATATGGTAGGTCTGGAAGGCAAAGAGTTGGGAGGTGTGGGCAGCCCTCGTTTAGTGCGAAAAACAAGCATGCCTTCCCACCATATGGCTTACCTCCCAACTATACACCACCCAATGTGGCGTACACTCCCAATGAGAATGTCAATAACTCCACCCCTATACTCATTGAGAGCCAACAACCTCAATCTGATCATGCACATGTCGCTCGACCCATTGGGGAGACACATGAAACGCCCCACCACAATCTAGCCGACTTCGAGCCTTGCCTCGGATATGCCACTGAAGGGCAAGCAGTTGGTGATATACCCCTTGATCGAGGCCGTACCTGAATCAAATAAACATTAAAAATGCAGTATCTAGGAAGTGATCCTAGGTCGTCTCCCAATGAGCAATGGTCAACCAAACGTTCATAACAGATAATAATAAAATTGTAACGAACTAGGGGGGGGGGTTGTTTGTTTTTGTAAATTAAACAACAAGCAAATTTGAATTAGAAAATAACAGAATTAAAACATGTTGTTTCCCCTTAATTCACAAGCAAGTCTCTTATCTTAGGTTACGAGAATTTATCCTTAATCAGTTCAACCACTTAATCCAACCCTAAATTAAATTACTAAGTGAAAATTAACATAAGGCAGTCATTATATGATTAAGCAACACATACACCAATTAATCATGAACGAAACTGATCATTAAGAATGAACGTAAATTAAGCGCAGAGACAATTAATCAAGCACTGAGCATGCATGGATTAATAGCAACAAATACAGAGTAATTGGTGAAGAGGAAAAACTGATCAGAATTCAATAGTAATAACAAAACCTCAAAGAGAGTTGTGCTTGATCCTCAAGAGAAAACAACGCTGAAGACTTAGCCTTCTATTAAACGAATTTTAGATTGAAGCATAAACGAAATTGCAGAAAACAAATTTTATTCTACGTGAACAGTGCACAAGAACAGTAAAAACTGGAATTCTAAAACCCTAGAATTAATCTCCTCTTCGAAAACTCCCTAAACTAAAACCCTGGTGCTATTATATAGGTCCTCAGCCCCAAAGCCTACAAATCTATTTTAAGTCCAAGCCCATAAACGAAATAAAATAAAATCTGGACAAGATAAGATAATATTAGATGAAATAAAATATGGACGAAATAAAATCTAGATGAAATAAATCTGGATAAGATAAGATTTGATAAAATAAAATTGTCTGCTCTCTTCAAGTCCAAGCCCAATTCCGGATTCAAGCCCAATTGCTTATAATTCTCCTGAAATTAAATTTAAAACACAAAATTAGTCAAGTAGATCCAAATGATAAAACTGCATAATTAATTTGACAATTAAGGCTAATCAATAATTAAAATAGTGACAAAAAGGGTTAAGAAATAGGAGAAAATAATGACACATCAAATCTCCCCACACTTATCCTTTTACACTCCTAGGCAAAATCAAAAAGCAAAGCAAGGAACAAATCCAGAGACATTAAAGAGAAACAAACAAACACAAAAACAATTACATATTTCTCAATGAATCTCAAGGAATGAAAGGAATGGGCAACATCCAACACGTAGAGAGTTAAAGAATCAAGATAGGCATGAAAATCATCCAAGCATCTCAAACATGGCAAGATAGTCAATCTACTCAAGAATGAAAAGTGATAAAGCCTCATAAGATATGCACTCTATCTGTCAAGTGTCTAGGCTACTGTTTACTCTCAGAGCACCCATGAAAACAAACACCACATAGACTTGGCAAGACTCTAAAATTGACAACTACACCACAAACACATGCATATGAGGATCAAAAGGTCTTTTAAGGTTGTAATGGGGCTAAGGACAAGGTAGAGGAAAGAATGGGATAAGTAGCTAAAACCCAAAGGAATAGAGGAGCAATGGGGAATAAGTGAGAACTAAGAAAAAGTAGTAAACCCAAAAACCAAAATTAAAAATTAAGTATAAAAGTAAACCCAAAACAAAGTCAACCAAGTCCTCAAACCAATCCAAGTCTTCAAACCAAGACCTCATGTATTCAACTTCATTCTTTTTCTGTTTTGTTTTTAGTTTTTTTTTTCATTTTTTTTGAACGTGAACAGTAGCAATTGAAAGCAATTGAAAAATAAAGCAACAATTAGGCAATATATGTATATACATCAAGCATGGCCAAAATACATCATCAAGCATGGCCAACAAAAACATATCATCCAATGAAACATACCCCCCCCCCCCCCCCACACTTATTCCAAAAACAATTCCAAAGCTCCAAAATTCCTTAAGGGTAGGGTGAGATCATGGTTTTTCACTTAAGGCTTGTAATGAGCTTCAAAACAAAGAAAGGGGAACATAGGCTCAAAGGGGCTATCAAAGGAATTAATTCAAGGTAGGCTCATTTGGCTAGAGGCTTATAAGAACAAAATGCCTAAATCATCTCCCAACATGCATGTGAAGCAAGAAGTATCAACAAGAGTCAAGCCAAGGCTATTATGCAAGTAATCAATGGGCCAAAACACACCAAATAAAATAGATGATGATGGCTCAAATTCTCACCAAGGGTAAATCTATCACTTCCAATTCGAACTTTTAAAACTAACTTGACATGCAGAGAAAAACAAGGATTTCAATTCACAAAATGCCAAGAAACTCCTATTTCAAAAACAATTACCCATTACCTGTACATAACCTATAATTCAAAGAGAAACATGCAATGTTGTACACAAAACATAATACCAAAATATCAAAATTAACCTAGAAAACCTAACAAAATTAAACTAGAAAACCCTAAATAAAGAACAATCTCCCCCCTACACTTAAACAACATATTGTCCTCAATGTAGCACAATCATAAGATCAAGAGCAATCAAAACAATCAATAAATTTGGACAAGTGCAATAAAAGTAAAGAAGGAGATAGAAAAAGAAAACTCCATAGGTCATGGTGGAAGAGAAGTAGGGTGAAGTAAGGAGGTCTCCTCCACCACGACATCCACTCAGGAGGGATTTGTGAGGAATGGTTTCAGCCGGTGTCCATTGACCTTGAAGCTCTTATCTGTGGATTCACTTTTGATTTCAACTGTACCATAAGGAAAATCATTAGTCACCACAAAAGGACCAATCCACTTTGACCTCAACTTACCACTCATGAGTCCGAGCCTAGAGTTATACAATAAAACTTTCTATCCAACCACAAAGTCCTTCTTAGCTATCAAGCTGTCATGGAACTTCTTGGTCTTCTCGTAGAATTTGGAATTCTCATAGGCTTCTAAATGGATCTCATCTAGCTCACTTAGTTGTAACTTCCTTTCCTCTCCAGCCTGATCCATAAAGAAGTTACAAGTCTTTATAGCCCAGTAGGCTCTGTGCTCTATCTCTATAGGAAGATGAAATGCCTTGCTAAAGACAACCCGATAAGGACACATTCCTATGGGTGCTTTGTAGGCAGTCCTATGCACCCAAAGAGCATCATCCAGCCTGGTGCTCCAATCCTTTATGTTTGGCTGCACAATCTTCTCTAAGATCCTTTTTTATCTCCCTGTTTGAAATCTCAGCCTGCCCATTAGTTTGGGGGTGGTAAGATGTGGAAATTCTATGCACGACCCCATACTTTTTGAGCAAGGCATACATGGATCTATTACAAAAATGGGTGCCTTGATCACTAACGATGGCTCTAGGGACTCTAAACCTGCAAAACAGATTAGACCTAACAAAATCCACAACAGCCTTAGCATTGTTAGTTCTGGTGGGTTTGGCTTCCACTCATTTTGAAACATAATCAACAGCAAGGAGAATATAAACAAAACCAAAAGAGACAGGGAAAGGCCCCATAAAATCTATACCCCTGACATCAAACACCTCACAAAATAACATGGGTTGTTGAGGCATTTGCTGTCTCCATGAAAGTGAGCCGCCTGCCTCCACAAATAGGGGTCATCCCAAATATAATGCTTAGCATCACTCTTAATTTTATCATTTTGAGCTTTAGATGCTAAGGGAGGAATAACAGAAGCAACCAAATAATTCACAATATTAGTAAACCAGGGAGTAGGGAAGGAATCAGAAATACTGTACAGAATGTACAAATGGTCATCCGGAAAATCATCTCGAATGGGTGAGTCCTCAGACACGCGCTCAATCCTACTCAGATGGTCAGCCACGAGGTTCTATGCACCGCTTTGATCACGGATCTCCAAATCAAACTCTTGGAGCCAAAGCATCCACCTGATCATTCTAGGCTTTGATTCAGCCTTCTTCAACAGGTACTTCAGAGCTGTATGGTCAGTATAAACAATAACACGAGTACCAAGTAAATATGAATGAAATTTCTCAAGAGCAAAAACTATCGCTAATAGCTCCTTCTCTGTGGTAGTGTAATTTGCTTGAGCGGCATCCAAAGTTCTGGAAGCGTAGTAGATCACCCGAGGCAGCTTATCAATCTTTTGAGCAAGGACAACCCCCAATGCGTAATTGGATGCATCGCACATTAGCTCAAATGGGGCTGTCCAATCAGGTGCCTAAATGATAGGGGTGGTAGTCACCGCACGCTTGAGGCAATCAAAAGCCTCTTTGCACCAATCATCAAAATCAAACTCCACCTCCTTTTGCAGCAGATTGGATAGTGGAAGGGCCACTTTGCTAAAATCCTTGATAAAGCGCCTATAAAACCCTGCATGACCAAGAAAAGAACGAACCTCTCGCACACAAGAGGGGTAAGTCAATTGTGAAATAACATCTATTTTTGCAGGGTCTACCTCTATGCCCCTACTAGAAATGATATGCCCTAAAACTATACCTTGTTTTACCATAAAGTGACATTTTTCAAAATTTAGCACAAGGTTAGTTTCAATGCATCTATTGAGAACTCTATCTAGACTATCCAAACATGCATCAAAAGAGGATCCATAAATAGTAAAATCATCCATAAAAACCTCTATGCAACTCTCTAAAAAATCACTGAAAATGCTAAGCATACACCGCTGGAAGGTACCAGGGGCGTTGCATAGGCCAAAGGGCATCCTCCTATAGACAAAAGTGCCAAAGGGACAGGTGAATGCGGTCTTCTCTTGATCCTCAGGAGCAATATGAATTTGTAAATAACCAGAAAAACCATCAAGAAAACAGTAATGGGACTTAACTGCTAACCGCTCAAGCATTTGATCAATGAAAGGCAGGGGAAAATGATCTTTTCTTGTTACCTGGTTCAGCCTCCTTTAATCAATGCAGACTTGCCAGCTGTTCTGCACTCTTGTGGGGTTAAGCTCATCCCTTTCAATCTTAATCACTATGAGGCCTGTCTTCTTAGGAACCACTTGGACTGGACTCACCCACTGGCTGTTAGAAATAGGGTAGATGATTCCAGTTTGTAAGAGCTTGGTCACTTCCTTTTTCACCACATCTAGAATGATGGGGTTGAGTCACTGTTGTGGCTTCCTCATTGGCTTAACTCCATCCTCTAAAAGTATCCTATGCATGCAGGTAGATGGGCTAATACCAAGAGGGTCCTGGGGTTTCCAACTCTGATTACGGGCCTCTGTCAGTTCTACAGAGTGCCCATTGCTCTTAGCAAGGTCATCAGGCCCCCTACTAACTAAGCTTTCATCAAGAAGTACTGCACCTTTTGTCACCTTTCTGTTAATCCTGACACGTGAAGTCAGGTGGCAGGCGGGGGTACCTTATGGTTATCCGCACCTTTTGTCAACCAGAGGCAAGCAAGCCCGTTGACGTGCAGAGACTAACGTCGTCTTCTGCACCTTTTGTCATCTAGAGACGGCGAGTCCAATGACATGCGGCGATACCTAAGCGGTTATCCGTACAAACGATTTCTGTTAATCCTGACCTGGGAAGTCAGGTGGCAGGCAGAGATAACCAAGCGGTTATCCGTACAAAGATTTCTGTTAATCCTGACCCGGGAAGTCAGGTGGCAGGCGGAGATACCCAAGCGGTTATCTGTACAAAGATATATGTTAATCCTTACCCGTGAAGTCAGGTGGCAGGTGGGGGTACCTTATGGTTATCTGCACCTTTTGTCAACCAGAGGCAAATGAACCCGTTGACGCGCAGAGACTAACGTCGTCTTCTGCACCTTTTGTCATCCAGAGACAGCGAGTCCGATGACATGTGGGGGATACCTTATGGTTATCCGCACCTTTCGTCAACCAAGGAAAACGAGGTCGATGGTATCGGGATAATGTTGGTCGTCCGATTCTAATTATTTTAAAAAATTTTGCAGGTTTTTACTTTTGTCATCCGGAGACATTCAAGCCCGACGACGCACGAGATTCTTCTCTGCTAGGTGGGGACGATCAAGTTCGATAGCATGTGTAAATGTCGTGGTTATCCCGTTTTATCACTTTTCAGGCACTGAAGTTTTGCTGATGCCCTTGACGTTCTTTTTTTTCTTTCTGAATGACAGGTTCCTTTAGTTGGGATATTCATCGGCGAAGTGATGTTTCGCTCAAACGAAATTAGTGTCTTGTCTTTACTTCCTTTTTATCACCAATAAAAGATAAGTAAAGAGGGGCAACTATCATACCCTAATTTCATATGGGAGTACTTGCGTTTGATCCTTGAACCTTGTTTGCTCCCTTCAGAACCCTCGAAACAAGCATCGTTGCGTAATCTGTAAAGTTTCGCAACATTCCAGAAGGAAAATGAGCATTGTTGCGTAATCCGTAAGGTTTCGCAACATTCCGGAAAGAAAATAGGTGTCGTTACGTAATCCGTAAAGTTCCACAATGTTTTGGAAAGAAATCAATAAAAAAACACAAAATGGGGGGTGTGTTTGGTGAAAAGGGGGGGGGGGTGAAAATAGCAACCAGGCCCACTTGGGCCTTCCTGAGGGTTCCAAAAGAAGGCGGTGCCTTCTGGTGGAAGCAACCCTGCTCGCCTGGGCGAGCTGGGCGGCAACCACCTCCCTCTTTTCTCCTATAAATAGGGGAAGAGGGCAGAGCAAAAATGTTCAACCCTTCTGGTATTGACAAATCTCTCGAAATTAGTGAGAAAAATTGTTTCCGTGAATAAAATCCAAGCCGAGGTGCTTCCGTAACGCTTCCGAGACGTTTTCGTAAGCAATTTCGTGGAGATTCTTCACTGTTCTCCATCGTTCTTTGTTGGTTCTTCGGTCTTCAACCGGTAAGTTCCCGAAATCGAATCTTTCATTTCATTTTATGCACCCTTAGTGGTCCCTACTTGTTTTGCGTACTCTTGTTTTCATTACGTTTGTTTTCCATACCCCTTTTTAACGTGCTTTAACCATTTATTTAAGTAGTTATCTCGTCTAATAAATGATAAAATGAATTTCAACCGATCATTTGTGTTGTAATCTCGTTTAATCACTGTTAAAATAAAATCCAACCGATCGTTCACACTGTAACCAAGGTTAAACCAAAAAAGGCAAAATAATAATAAAATAATCAAAATATCTTGAAAAAATAATCAAAATATCTTTGAATAAAATAATAAAAAAAAATCAATCGGACGTTTTTTCTTTGGAATTTTTCTTGAATGAATTGACTAATAACCACAGTGAAACTAAGGCTAAAATCAACTCACAAATCAAGCTTTGTCCGCAAAAATCACTAAAAACTATTTTAAGGTCCAATGCCTTAAATGGTCCTCTTTACTTTTATTGGTCAACATGGACCGTTCAAAAGCATAAAATCAACATGTAACTTTACCACTCTTGCAAGAACTACGTAGGTCTGATTTCCTCATCGCAATTGAGGATACGTAGGAGCAAAAGCCCTGCTTTTGTCGACCACCCCAAGAGATCGTTAATGGTCCAACGCCTTAACGTTTCTCTCCTTTCAAAAACAAGAGATCGTTAATGGTCCAACGCCTTAACGTTTCTTTCCTTTCAAAATCAAAAGATCGTTTAATGGTACAACGCCTTAAAATGACCTTTGTTCAATTAAAATCTATCTTGCGAAAAAAGATAAAAACAACATAACTAACGTTTAGTTCTAAAAGAACTATGTAGGTCTGATTTCCTCATCACAATTGAGGATACGTAGGAGTGAGGGAAACACCGTTGTCGACCACATCAAAGTTAAAAATATAAAAAGCATAAAAACACAAAAAGACATAAAAAGGGAAAATAAAACATTTTGAAGTCATATTTGCACACTTGATTAAAGGTTACCGTCCCTTGTGATGGACGTGTGCGGTGCTAATACCTTCCCCCTGCATAATAAAACAACTCCCGAACCTTTCACGATTAAAGTTCGTAGACCACACCTTTCTTGTTTTTTCAACATTTTCCTCAAATAAACGTTGGTGACAACTCTGCGCATTTTCCTCCCTTGGAAGACGCACCCGTGAGCCCCGCGTCGCCCTCTCGCCGAAGGGTAGGTTGCGACAATAAGGACTTAACTCCTGTTCCCACTCTTGATCGTGTGCCATCAAGATATTCATTTCACCTTTTAAAAAGCTCCACATCTCATGGAACTAAATCATCTGTAGAAGATTTACTATGCATACGAAGCACTAACTAGAGCAGCAGTCACCAAGTAAAGAGAAAAACAAACATAAACAAAAACAAAAATTCACAAAAACAATAAAAGAATAACAAATAAAGAATAGACACCTAATAACGAGCTAACTTCCCAAATAAAAAGAAGTTCCCCAGCAACGGTGCCAAAAGCTTGTTCGCAACTGGCAAGTGTATCGGACCGCACAAGTAGTATAAAACGGTAAGAACCGAGTATCGAACTCTCGGGGAACTTGTGTTATTTGGCAAGCTATTTCGATAAATAGGTGTCTGGTATGAAAATATGATTGTGGTTATGAACAGGTATTTAAACTATCTAGGAAAAAAGAAAGAAAATCACTCAAGAGAAATACTGTGTAAAAAAAAGTAGAGAATGCATTGGTCTTCCTCATAGATTCCTGATTCTAAAAACGATATTCTCTATCTAACAGTGTTCATGTGTTCCTATGTTGTCTCCTGGAATGCTAGACCCGGATTCTTCATGATAGCCTAGCCTAGTCCTGTTCAGGCCTCGTCCGCAGATTCCTCTTGTTAGACTAAACTCAACCAAGACCGCATTAAGACACACATACACAACTAAGTTCTTGTACCCCGATTCCTCGTGATAGCACAACAACTTAGTCCTGTACTATCAAGGACTTTAGAATCAGACCAGTTCCCACTGTTGAATGACCCTAACAAAGCATGCATCTACGTGATCAAGGTAAAAGCACACTGGAATGAATAACAGATAGCACAGAGAACACACAAAACATCATTACATAGATAGAAATATATTTACATTAGGTACCTACAGGGAAGATCCAACAGAGGATTTAGCTTTCCATAGTCCGGAAACCTCCTTTACAACATAGAGAAGAACAAAATGAAAGACTGCAAAAACACAAGTGGTGAGGATGTCTCCTTCACCTCTAGGATCTTACAATCACTCACAAACTCATCTCAAGCTCTCAAAACGGCTTCCGCTTCACACAGCAAAATCTCTCAAAACTCTCTGGAACTTGGACCTTTCTCTCTCTGGAACCCTTGTGCATGGAGAGCTCCTCAAGAAAAGTGCCAAACTCTCTTTGCAAATCTGATTTTAGGCTTAAATAGGTGGCCTTGTTCGTGCTCATGCGCTTAGCGCAGATCTGAATCGCTTAGCATGCAAAAGTGGATTTCGGCTTAGCGCGCTTATTTCGCTTAGCGGATGAGCTGAAGCGGTGCGCTTGATGACCTGGAACGGTGTGCTTAGCGAACTTGATAGCTCATCTTCTTTTGGAGTCTTCGTCGCGCTTAGCCACTGAAGGTTGTGCTTAGCGAATTCTCGCTAATTAGCAGCTTGGCTTAGCGAAAGAGTGAAAAACAACACTTTGCCAAAGTTGCCTATTTAACCTGAAATTGAGAGAAATTGATTATTAACCGCACAAAACAAAAAGTATAAATTATCTATTACCTATATTTAACAAAAAGTACTTATAGTATTACAAAACAACCATAAATTGGGAAAATTTGATACAATATACACAGGTTTTATACACAAAAGTTAGTCGTATTCATCGACTAACAAACACTCGGGGAACTTGTGTTATTTGGTAAGCTATTTCAGCTAATAGGCGTCTATTTTGTAAAAGTAAGTGTGAATATGAACAAGTTGTTGGATCAAGTGGTCTCAGAATAATTAAGAAGGGGGGGTTGAATTAATTATTAATGTACCTTGACTAATTAAAACTTATCCTTCTTAATGTTACTAGATTCAATTAGGTTTTACTACTAAGTTATGTAACTTAGACAAAAGTAAAGCGTACAAGTAAAGTACAAAGGGGAAATTAAAAAGTGTAGGGAAGAAGAAGACAAACACAAGAATTTTATACTGGTTCGGCAACAACCCGTGCCTACATCCAGTCCCCAAGCAACCACCGGTTCTTGAGATTTCTTTCAACTTTGTAAAATCCTTTACAAGCAAAGATCCATAAGGGATGTACCCTCCCTTGTTCTCTTTGAACAACCAAGTGGATGTACCCTCCACTTGAACTGATCCACAAGAGATGTACCCTCTGTTGTTCTCAGTTACAACAACCCAAGTAGATGTACCCTCTACTTGTACCACAAAGGATGTACCCTCCAATGTGTTAAGACAAAGAATTCTCTGGCGATTAGTCCTTTGAATCTTTGTAAGGGTGTCATACCCTAATTTCGTCCGGGGACCTTTGCTTGATGACATGCGACCATTCTTTGGTCCTCGTGAGGTGCTTGGCACCCATCATTAGGCGATTTGTGAAATTCCAGGACATGCCGAAAAACCAAAAAAAATGTTGATGCACAATCCGTAAGTTTCCGTGACACACCGGAAATCAAATGGAAGCATCGTTGCATAATTAAGTGAGGTTCCGTAACATTCCGTAAGTCAAAAAGGGGATGATTATGTAATCCGCAAGGTTCCGTAACATTACGGAAAGAAAACAAGTATCGTTACGAAATTCGTAAGTTTCCGTAACTTTACGAAAAAAGAATCACCAAAAAACAGCAGAGGGGGGTGTACTTAGTAAAAATGGGGGTGCAAATAGCACCCAGGCCCACTTGGGCCCTCCAGAAGATTCCTCCAGAAGGCGGTTGCTTCTGGAGGAAGCAACCTTGCTCGCCTGGGCGAGCTGAGCTCGCCTGGGCGAGCTGGGCGGCAACCACCTCCCCTATTTTGCTATAAATAGGGGAGGAAATGAAGAAGAAAAGGATCCCAGCCCCTTAGGCACTTCTCTCTCTTTCGAATTTGCTTGGAAAAATTGTTTCCGCGAAGAAAATCTAAGCCGAGGCGCTTCCGAAACGTTTCCGTAACGTTTTCCGTGAGGAATCCCGCAAAGGTTTGAACCGTTCTTCGACGTTCTTCATTCGTTCTTCATCGTTCTTCGATCTTCAATGGGTAAGTGCCTCGAACCAAGCTTTTCGATTCATTCTATGTACCCGTAGTGGTCCACATTGTGTTTCGTGCATTTTGATTCTCGTTTTGTTTACTTTTTATACCCCCTGTTGACGTGCTTAAGCCATTTTACTTAAGTCGTTTCTCGCTTAACTTAAAAATAAAATAAATTTCCACCGAACGTTTGAATTGTATTATCCATTAACTTTGGTTAAAATCAATTCCGACCGTTCGGTCATGCCGTAACCACGTTGGAAATCAAAAAGAGGTAAAAAATAATATAATAATCAAAAAGACATCTTTTAGTAAAATAAAGCGGAAAATCAATCGGACGTTTTCTCTTTGGGATTTTTCATTCTTAACCGAATTGATTAATAACTAAAGTAAAACTAAGGCTAAAATCAACTCGCCTAGTCAAGCTCGTCCACAAAAATAGGCTTTTGAAGTTTGTCATTTCAATTTCTCACTAAGTAAAATGGATCATTTTTAAGGTCCAACGCCTTAAAATGATCACCACTTAAGTAAAAAAGAATCACTTGATAAGAAAGAACTACGTAGGTCTGATTTTCTCATCCCAAATTGAGGAATACGTAGGAGCAAAGGGAAACACCCTTGTCGACCACAAAAAAGGAAAAAATATAAAAAGGGTATAAAGGATATAAGAACATAAAAGGGAACAAAAAAATCAAAGTCATGTTTGCACATTCGATTAAAGGCTGCCGTCCCTTGGGACGGACGTGTGGGGTGCTAATACCTTCCCCGTGCGTAAATACAACTCCCGAACCTTTCACTAAAAAGTTCGTAGATCACGTCTTTTCCGGTTTTTCCGACGTTTTCCTCAAATAAACGTTGGTGGCGACTCCGCGCGTATTCCTTCGTGGAACACGCATCCCGCGAGTCTCGCGTCGCCCTCCCGCCGAAGGGTAGGTTGCGACAGTTGGCGACTCCACTGGGGACATTTTTAGAGAGTTAGGCCATTTAATCTTGTGCAATGTTTTATCTTGACTTTCTCCTTTGTTGGTTTCCCTTTATTTGTCTTATGTTCTTGTGTATATAAACTATTTGTTGCTTTTAGTGTATTTTAAAATGTATGCATTTATTCATTTGATGCACACAAACACCAACACTATTTGCACACACTGTGAGTGAAAAAAAGGGCCCTATACCCGGGTTCGTGGGAACATAAGGAGTGGAGGTGAATCTGTGATCATGCTAGGTCTCCGACTTGCTTGATTACAGTGAACCCTCATCTAGAGCTTTTCTCTTTGAAAACCTATTGTTGCTAGTAGTCCCTACTGCTACGATATGTTCTTCAAAGGGGATGATACCTCTAGAAACCATCAAGAGAGATATAACTACCTTGGGGATTATTGCTAAAAGCCTAGTTAGTTCTCTCCCTTATAGGTCCCTTAAATAGGGGCACGAAGCAAACACGCTGCGTGCCATTTTTCACACTGCCATGCATGAGTATCATATACCCTTTTGCTTATGTTCAGTAAATATTGTCATACTGTGTACGTTCCCGCATTGTGTCTTTTGCATAGGCATTGCATAGGCATTGCATATGGGTTCTGTCTTGATCCAACGGAGGGTCCGTGTCGCCTTCTTAAAAACGTGCGTTGAGGCATTTTGCTACCCCTAGACGTCGTATCTAAGAAGGGGACAAATTCCCCGGACCCCCGCATTCCTAGATTGCATCTGTGTCATATGCATTCCATCATGCATTCATCCATTCCACCCATGAGATATCGGAGTTTTGATTTGCACCAGCTTTTATCTCACTTTAGTAAGCATGGGAACAAATCAAACCGGCAAGAGGTTCTACCAAGTCAAGGTCAAAAGCCCAGATACCACCAGCATCAAGGAATTAGGGCGGTTGATGGAACCCCTCCAAATGCAAGCCTTCCGCAAGACTTACGGAAAGATCTTAGAGTTGACCATAGCAGAGGTGTCCATAGAAGCCATTGCATCACTTACCCAATACTACGACCAGCCCTTGAGATGCTTCACATTCGGGGACTTCCAATTAGTACCAACCATTGAAGAATTTGAGGAAATTCTAGGATGTCCTCTCGGGGGAAGGAAACCATATCTTTCCTCCGGGTGTCTCCCCTCTTTGAGCAGAGTTGCAGCTGTGGTCAAGGATTCAGCCAGAGGTTTGGACCGCATAAAACAGACTCGGAACGGCATAGCGGGTCTGCCACAGAAGTACCTAGAAGACAAGGCGAGGGGTATGGCCAATCAAGGAGACTGGGTCCCGTTTATGGATGTGTTAGCTTTGCTAATTTTTGGGGTCGTCCTCTTTCCAAACGTGGATGGTTTGATAGACCTAGCGGCAATCGACGCTTTCCTTGCCTACCACCATAGCAAGGAAAGTCCGGTGGTAGCTATCTTGGCAGATCTATTTGACACATTTGACCGAAGGTGCGAAAAGAGTAGCGCACGGATCATCTGTTGCTTACCCGCCCTCTGTGTTTGGTTGGTTTCACACTTGTTCCAACAAAACACAAGACATCCATGTCCGCTCCTAAGCCATCGCTCATGTACTGAAAAAAGAAGAATAGATTGGGACCAGCTCTTGGCCGGGATAGGAGGTAGAACAATCAGTTGGTTCCCCCGATGGAAGGAAGGGAAAGAAGGAGTCCTTTTCTCATGTGGAAGATACCCAAACATTCCGCTGGTAGGAACGAGGGGTTGTATTAATTACAATCCCACGCTCGCTATAAGACAACTAGGGTACCCCATGAGGGGAGCACCGACAGAAGAAAGCATGTCTCCTTTCCTTGTGAGGGATCTCGGCGCACAAAATTCCAAGACTATACAAAGAATCCATAAGGCATGGGAAACCCCGTTAAGGAAAGATCAAGAGCTTAGAGGCATTCGTAATGGCATCATTGGTGGGTACCACGAATGGCTGAAAGTTCGCATACGAGGTTTAGATTGGCTCGCCAAGTTAAAAGTCGTCAGCGAAGAGAATTTTGAAGCACCGGAAGAGGACGAGGAAGTCCAAGCTCTCAAAAGCGAGTTAGGAAAGGCAAAACTCGCCAAGGAGAAGTTCAAGTTGGCTGCTACACACGTTCGGAAGGAGTGCGCTGGGTTACGGGAAGAGAATGCAATTACCGCAAAAGCCCTTAAACAAGAGACCAAGAGGGTTCGCAAGGAAGAGTATGGTCGGAACAAATTTCGCGGAGCTCTATGGGGTAGCAATAGTGAACTCAAGTTGCGAAGGGAAGAAAGGGACCAGTCGCGAGCACATAGCATGGTTCTGAAAGAGGAGTTGATTGCTTGTTCAAGGTCCAAAAGAAGCTTGTCTCAGCGTTTATGCGAGACAGAGACCAACATGTTAGCTATCATCGCCAAGTACGAAGAAGAGTTGGGTCTAGCCACGGCCCACGAGCATAGAATCGCGGATGAGTATGCCCAAGTATATGCGGAAAAAGAGGCTAGAGGAAGGGTGATCGACTCTTTACACCAAGAGGCAACCATGTGGATGGATCGGTTTGCTCTTACCTTGAACGGGAGTCAAGAACTTCCCCGATTGTTAGCCAAGGCCAAGGCGATGGCAGACACCTACTCCGCCCCCGAAGAGATTCATGGGCTTCTCGGCTATTGTCAGCATATGATAGACTTAATGGCCCACATAATTAGGAATCGTTAAGAAACTTGTATGGTCTCTCAGACCTTGACTAGATATGATTTCTTTTTTTATAAAATGAGTTGGTCCCATGTTTCTACTCCAAAAAGCTTGTGCAAATCAAATCACTCCTACATCTCATCTCTAGCATGCATTTTCTTTCTTTACCCACTCCTTTGGCGGCACAAGTAGCTCCTCCCATGGTTGAGAGAGAGATGATCACCATGATGGTAGACACTCTGCCAGTGTTCAACGATGGGTGATCAAGAGGAGACACAGGAACAGATGAAAGCCGACATGTCGGCTCTGAAAGAACAAATGGCCTCCATTGAAGAGAGGAAAGTTTGATTACGTTTCCTCCACAAACGTGAACGCCAAAAGAATCGGGGCAACAGGGGCAAAAAGGAAGGAAGGAGAGGCCCATGCCGTCTCTTCAACACCCGCATGGGTCAAACCCCAGCAAACACCTCATGGTACCCATCAGTACGCGCAACATCACCCAAGCTTCTCGGCTCATGCTGGGAACGCCTCTAGCTCAACACCCGTGCAGCCTAAGGCACCCACCCAGAGGGAAGCTCCCCAAGTTCCAACTCCGAACGCGACTCGACCAGCCGGTAATTCCAACACGACAAGGAACGGCCCTCCGAGGCCGTTGCCGGAATTCACCCCGCTCCCAATGACGTACGAAGATCTTCTACCATCCCTCATCGCCAATCATTTGGCCGTGGTAACTCCCGGAAGGGTCTTCGAACCCCCTTTCCCGAGGTGGTATGACCCTAATGCAACTTGCAAGTACCATGGGGGTGCCCCGGGGCATTCCATCGAAAAATGCTTGGCCCTTAAATACAAGGTCCAACATCTAATGGATGCCGGATGGCTGACTTTCCAAGAGGATCGGCCCAATGTGAGGACCAACCCGCTCGCCAATCATGGAGGGGGGGCAGTTAATGCAGTTGAATCCGATAGGCCCCACAGGTCTAAACCGTTGAGAGATGTGGCAACCCCTAGGAGGTTTATCTTTGAGGCCCTACAGAAGGGAGGTGTAATTCCCCATAGTGGGTGTAAGGAGGATTCCTGTCTGCTACATCCCGGCGAGATGCATGACATGGAGACGTGTTTGGAAGTAGAGGAATTGTTACAACGGATGATGGACCAAGGTCGACTAGAAGTCGGCATTAAAGGAAAAGAAGAGCCGCATATATGCATGCAATCTACGGAGGGGAGCGGTATTGCGAAGCCCAAACCCTTGGTGATATACTTCACTAAAAGTGCAGCCTCGCAAAAGCCCGGGCACCCCTTAATGGCCAAACCTGTTCCTTTCCCGTATCAAAATAGTCACGCGGTCCCGTGGAGATATACACCTCCGGGGAAGAAGGAAGAAGAAGTCACTGACGTCAGCTCGCTGTCAGCTAAAGTAACAAATATCACGGGGCTGAGCGGTGTGACCCGTAGTGGTCGTGTGTTCGCACCTCCGGACCTACCAGTCCAACCCGCCGACGTCAAAGGAAAAGGAAAAGTGGTGGAGGAACAAGATGGCGAAGCACCCCACGCTTCGAGTAAAGATATGCCGGCAAAGGGGCCCCCAGAGAAAAGGGATGGTAGAAAGGAGGTGTCGCTAGAGGAAGCCAGCGAGTTCCTTCGGATAATTCAGCAGAGCGAATTCAAGGTTATCAAACAGCTCAACAAAACCCCGGCTAGGGTCTCGCTGCTAGAGTTACTTATGAGCTCCGAGCCTCATCGGGCTCTGCTAGTAAAAGTGCTGAACGAGGCTCACGTGGCCCAAGATATTTCGGTAGAAGGTTTCGGAGGGCTGGTCAACAATATCACTGCCAACAACTATCTTGCCTTCGCCGAAGAAGAAATCCCCGCCGAGGGGAGAGGGCATAATAAGGCTTTACACGTATCAGTCAAGTGTATGGACCATATCGTGGCCAAGGTACTCATCGATAATGGTTCCAGTTTAAACGTGATGCCTAAGAGCACTTTGGACAAGTTACCATTCAATGCTTCCCATTTAAAACCAAGTTCAATGGTGGTTCGGGCCTTCGACGGCACTCGCCGAGAGGTTAGGGGAGAGATCGATCTCCCAGTACAAATAGGCCCTCACACCTGTCAAGTCACTTTCCAGATAATGGACATTAACCCCCCCTACAGCTGCCTGTTGGGGCGCCCGTGGATCCACTCAGTGGGAGTCGTGCCTTCTACACTCCACCAAAAGCTGAAATTCGTAGTGGAGGGGCACTTGGTCATCGTATCAGGCGAGGAAGATATCTTGGTAAGCTGCCCATCCTCCATGCCTTATGTGGAAGCCGCGGAAGAATCGTTAGAAACCGCTTTCCAGTCTTTTGAGGTGGTCAGCATTTCCTCCGTGGACTCCCTCTTTGGGCAACCTTGTCTGTCCGATGCGGCGGTAATGATGGCCCGAGTTATGTTGGGGAACGGTTATGAACCCGGGATGGGTTTAGGCAAAGACAATGGCGGCATAACTAGCCTGATAAAAACGCAAGGAAATCGTGGGAAATATGGTTTAGGCTATAAGCCCACTCAAGCGGACATGAAAAGAAGCACCGCAGGAAGGAAGGACAGTGGTCAGAGCTCGCGTTGGAGACGAGAAAGTGAAGGAAACCCGCCCTGCCACATAAGTAGAAGCTTTATAAGTGCGGGTCTGGGAGACGAAGGTCAAGTGTTCGCGATATGTGAAGATGATGTTCCAAGTACTTCGGATTTGGTCCGACCATGCCCTCCTGATTTCCAGCTGGGAAATTGGCGGGTGGAGGAACGCCCCGGCATTTACGCAACAAGCATAATGTAAACCTTTACGGTTTTAAAAGCTCTATAGTTGGGCCTAGGCTTTAGAGTTTTCATTTTGTTAAGGCTTTGTGTCTTTTGTCTTTGAATTTATAATACAAGGATCTTTCTGCATCTGTTCCTGGTCTCTACCCATTCTCATTCATTTGCATGTTTACTTCTTTTTCTGAAACGGCAGATCCGATGACGAGTCCCCCGAAGGTACTAATACCTGGGACCCATCTATCAATTTCGAGCAAGAAATGAACCAAACGGAAGATGAAGGAGATGAGGAGGTGGGACTTCCTTCGGAACTAGAAAGAATGGTTGCCCATGAGGACCAAGAAATGGGGCCTCATCAAGAAGAAACAGAGCTAGTAGACTTAGGAATTGGCAGTGGAAAGAGGGAAGTAAAGATAGGTACAGGCATTACCGCACCTATCCGTGAAGAATTAATAACCCTGCTAAAAGACTACCAAGACATCTTTGCTTGGTCATACCAAGATATGCCCGGTTTGAGTTCTGACATTGTGCAGCACCGATTGCCTCTAAATCCCGGGTGTTCCCCAGTAAAACAGAAATTGAGGAGGATGAAACCCGAAACGTCCTTGAAGATAAAAGAAGAAGTGAAGAAGCAGTTTGACGCTGGATTTCTGGCCGTCGCTCGGTATCCAGAATGGGTTGCCAACATCGTACCAGTTCCTAAAAAGGGTGGGAAAGTACGAATGTGTGTAGATTACCGGGACCTGAATCGGGCCAGTCCCAAGGACAATTTTCCGCTACCACACATCGATATCCTCGTAGATAACACGGCCAATTTCGCTTTATTTTCCTTCATGGATGGTTTCTCTGGTTACAATCAGATAAAGATGGCACCCGAGGATATGGAAAAGACTACTTTCGTCACCCTGTGGGGAACGTTCTGTTACAAGGTGATGTCCTTTGGACTCAAGAATGCCGGGGCAACTTATCAGCGGGCCATGGTAGCTTTGTTCCATGATATGATGCATCAAGAGATCGAGGTCTACGTGGACGACATAATTGCTAAATCTAAATCTGAGGAAGAACACCTTGTCAACCTGCGGAAGTTGTTCGAAAGGCTTAAGAAATATCAATTAAGGTTGAACCCCGCTAAGTGCACCTTTGGGGTCAAATCAGGGAAATTGCTTGGTTTCGTTGTAAGCCAGAAAGGGATAGAGGTAGACCCCGAAAAAGTGAAGGCTATCCTTGAGATGCCGGAACCCCGTACAGAGAGGCAAGTCCGAGGTTTCCTGGGGCGCTTGAATTATATTGCCAGATTCATATCGCAGCTCACAGCCATTTGTGAGCCATTGTTTAAACTCTTGCGCAAAAACCAAACTGATCGGTGGAATGAGGATTGCCAAGAGGCTTTTGGAAGGATCAAAAAGTGCCTAATGAATCCTCCTGTGCTTATGCCACCAGTACCTGGAAGGCCTCTCATTTTGTACATGACAATCTTGGACGAGTCAATGGGGTGTATGCTGGGGCAGCATGACGAATCCGGGAAGAAAGAGCGCGCTGTTTACTACCTAAGTAAGAAGTTCACGACCTGTGAGATGAATTACTCCTTGCTCGAAAGAACGTGTTGTGCTTTGGTATGGGCATCCCATCGCTTAAGGCAATACATGCTGAGCCATACTACCTGGTTGATATCCAAAATGGACCCGGTTAAGTACATCTTTGAAAAGCCAGCTCTCACAGGACGAATCGCCCGGTGGCAAGTCCTGCTATCTGAGTTTGATATAGTCTACGTCACCCAAAAGGCGATAAAAGGAAGCGCTTTGGCAGATTATTTGGCTCAACAGCCTCTTAACGACTACCAGCCCATGCATCCGGAATTCCCGGATGAGGACATCATGGCCTTGTTCGAGGAAAAGTTGGACGAAGATCGGGACAAATGGACTGTATGGTTTGACGGAGCGTCAAACATTCTAGGTCATGGCGTCGGGGCAGTGTTGATCTCTCCGGACAATCAATGTGTACCTTTCACAGCCAGGCTAGGATTCGACTGCACCAACAACATGGCCGAATATGAAGCATGTGCCCTAGCCGTCCAGGCAGCAATTGACTCCGATGTCAAACTACTCAAGGTGTACGGCGACTCGGCATTGGTAATCCATCAGCTGAGAGGGGAATGGGAAACTAGAGATCCCAAGCTGATACCCTACAAAGCCTATATCAAGGAATTGGCTAAGACTTTCGATGAGATCTCCTTCCATCATGTTCCCCGCGAGGAAAATCAAATGGCGGATGCACTTGCTACATTGGCATCTATGTTCCAGCTAACACCGCACGGGGACCTACCCTACATTGAATTTCAGTGTCGTGGCAAACCCGCACATTGTTGCCAAGTGGAAGAGGAACGGGACGGAAAGCCCTGGTATTACGACATCAAGCGATATGTCGAAAGCAAAGAATACCCGCCAGAGATTGCCGACAACGATAAAAGGACATTGAGGAGGTTGGCAGCCAGTTTCTTCATGAGCGGAGGCACACTGTATAAGAGAAATCACGACATGACACTCCTGCGATGTGTGGATGCCAAGGAGGCAAATCACATGATCGAGGAGGTCCATGAGGGCTCGTTTGGAACGCACGCCAACGGGCATGCTATGGCCAGGAAGATCTTAAGAGCAGGTTATTACTGGCTTACCATGGAAAGTGATTGTTGTGTCCATGTGAGGAAGTGCCACAAATGTCAAGCGTTCGCAGATAATGTCAATGCCCCACCACATCCTCTGAATGTCATGTCCGCCCCTTGGCCTTTCTCCATGTGGGGAATAGATGTCATCGGGGCCATTGAGCCCAAGGCCTCGAATGGTCATCGCTTCATCCTCGTAGCGATAGATTATTTCACCAAGTGGGTCGAGGCGGCTTCATATACCAATGTCACGAGGAATGTGGTGGTCAGGTTCATTAAGAAAGAGATCATCTGCCGATATGGTTTGCCAAGGAAGATTATCACGGACAACGGCACCAACCTGAATAATAAGATGATGGCAGAAATGTGCGAGGAGTTTAAAATCCAGCATCACAATTCCACGCCCTACCGACCAAAGATGAATGGAGCCGTGGAAGCGGCCAATAAGAATATCAAAAAGATTATCCAAAAGATGACCGTGTCATACAAGGATTGGCACGAGATGCTCCCATTCGCGTTACACGGTTACCGGACTTCCGTGCGAACGTCAACTGGGGCAACGCCGTTCTCATTGGTATATGGGATGGAGGCAGTGTTACCGTTTGAGGTAGAAGTCCCGTCATTAAGGATCTTGGCAGAATCCGGGTTAAAGGAATCAGAGTGGGCTCAAACACGCTACGATCAACTCAACCTCATTGAGGGTAAGCGCTTAACGGCCATGAGTCATGGGCGCTTATACCAGCAAAGAATGAAGAGTGCATTCGACAAGAAAGTACGCTTACGCAAGTTCCATGAGGGAGACCTTGTGCTAAAGAAAATGTCCCATGCTGTCAAGGACCATCGAGGGAAATGGGCCCCGAACTACGAAGGGCCTTTTGTCGTGAAGAGGGCTTTTTCCGGAGGAGCTTTGGTGCTCACCAACATGGATGGCGAAGAGCTACCTTCACCCGTGAACTCTGATGTCGTCAAACAATATTATGCTTAGAAGCTGGGGCAATTAAGGATGTCGCTGCATGTTCTCTATCTTTATGCGTTTTCTAGATTTCCCCCCGGGGATTTCCGGTCCGTTGTATCTCTTGTTACGATCTTTCAAAGAAATGAACATGGATTTGAGGCTTTTAGTCCTCGCGTTAGTTTCACACCTTGCGTTAGTTTGTGATCGCCTGAGCCCTTCCGCTCAGTTCATGGGATCCCCCAAGCGCTTAATTAGAATTGAACCTGAACCAACTTTCCCTAAATTTTCTGCGTTTGAAAACATTCATGCATGCGCATACGCATACGCATGTATATTGTTGTGGTAAAACAGGGGCAGGATCACCTTGGGCTACCTTCTGGAGTGAAGACAAAACATGAATGGCAGAAACCAGTCAAGGTAGGGTAATGATGCGGCCAAGATTGGCCATACCTGGTTGTTTATTACTTGCAGGTACTTAAGGATGAACGCAAGCGGGGATGGGGTCACGACCGACCGATCGTTGCTCTTCTCTGTGCGAAACAAGCAGGGAATGTCGCTGCAAGGCAGCCCCGTATCCTTTCTATTTTGTAGCTCTCTTTTACTATTTGTTTGTTTTAAAAAGGAAAAGAGTAATAATAAGATAAGTAATCAACGCCTGATTCTAACCTAAGTAAGTTCAAGTTAGGCAAAATGCTAATCCATGAGAAGGGAGGGGACATGGTCAATGTTCCCCTCAAAAAAAAAAAAAAAAAAAAAAAAAAAAAGTGCAGGTTAGCTCGCCTGGGCGAGCTGGGCGAGCCTGGGCGAGCCACCTCTGCACCAAAATATAAAAATGACGAAGGGGGGGGGGGACGTTTTTTCATTCAAAAACTTCCCCCCCTCGTTCAAAAAAGAAAGCTCACGGGACTCACGGATTTTGCAGCCCTTAGGTCACCTTTTTTTGCGTTTTTGATTCCGTTTTGCTCTATTATTCGTCTCCAACAAGTAAGTACCTCATTCTTGGGCTTTCTAGCTTTCCATTGATGTATTTTGGTGCTCTAAATTGCATGTGTTTGCTAAGAAACGTGAGGGATTTATCCTCAAATTGTTGCTTGTTTTTGTTGAATTGAGGGGTTGTAAGGGATGGCCTTGGCCTAGGGTGTATTCTGAAGTAATGGCGCATGCCACATTGTCCCCATTCTCTTGATATTCATGCCTAAACATGCGCCCACCAAGTGCTCGGTGAAATGCCTCAACGACATATGAGCATGGTTTTGTGAGCTTTGGGTGGTGAGACTGTTTTATATGTATAGGGACAGCATGAAGGATTTAAAATGAGTGCCCGAATGCAATTCTAGGCCTAGAAACCCAAGCTTTTAATTTCAATACAAGGAAGCATGACTTACGCTTAGGAATCTAAGTTTTGGTTTGGAATGTAAAAAAGCATGAGTATTAGGACATGTTTGAGAGGTTGTTATTAGAATTTAAATTTGGCTGCCCCATGAGGAATACCTTGCACCTAGGTAGCATGGAAAATACCTTTCAACGGTATGTATATATGTGAATATATATAGCATGGAAATGCCTTGCAAAATGTTGAATAAAATGCCTTGCAGAAAGTTGAATAAAATGCCTTGCAAAATATGAATATATATAGTATGAAAATGCCTTGCATAATATGAATATATATAGCATGAAGTGCCTTACAAAGTGTTGGATGGGTAGCGTAAAAGTGTTTTTCAAAATATGTGTATTTGTGAGTAGGTAATAAAAGAAACCTTCCAAAAAATGTGTATATATATATAGGATGTAGCATGAAAAGGTTTGTCAAAAAAATATGTACATGGATAGGTGTCGTAAAATGCTTCACACAAAATTTTTATGTGTGCAAATACGTATGTGTCATAAAATAGCACGACCCCAATATGGTTATTTTTTAAAGTGCATGTTGACACTCGTGCCATGAGAAGTATTGTTTGGTCCTTGTTTGTAATGATTGTTATATTTCTTGAAAACTAACTTTCCAAATGTTTGCCTTCGCAGGAATGGCCCCGAGGAAGCTTGCCTCAAAGAGGTCCAGGAAGGACAAGGCGGCCGAAGGAACTGGTTCCGCCCCGGAGTACGACAGCCACCGCTTTAGGAGCGCTGTACACCAGCAGCGCTTCGAAGCCATCAAGGGATGGTCGTTTCTCCGGGAGCGACGCGTCCAGCTCAGGGATGACGAGTATACTGATTTTCAGGAGGAAATAGGGCGCCGGCGGTGGGCACCACTGGTTACTCCTATGGCCAAGTTTGATCCAGAAATAGTCCTTGAGTTTTATGCCAATGCTTGGCCAACAGAGGAGGGCGTGCGTGACATGAGGTCCTGGGTTAGGGGTCAATGGATCCCGTTCGATGCCGACGCTATCAGCCAGCTCCTGGGATATCCGATGGTGTTGGAAGAGGGCCAGGAATGCGAGTATGGCCAGAGGAGGAACCGGTCTGATGGGTTCGATGAGGAGGCCATCGCCCAGCTGCTATGTATACCGGGGCAGGATTTTGCCCGGACCGCTGCAGGGAGGCGAGTGCGAATCATGCGCACCAATATGACCACCCTGACCCAGATATGGATGACGTTGCTCCTCAGCAACATCCTGCCCACCGATCATAATTCCGACCTCCCCATGCCTAAGTGCCAGCTGGTGTACGCCATCCTGACACGGATGAGCATCCATGTGGCTCAGTTGATCGCTGATGCCATCTATATTTTTGCAGGTATGGCGCCCACTAGGCACCCTTTGGACCCAGATAAGTCCAACAGGGCTCTGGGATTCCCCGCACTGATCACAGGACTCTGCCAGTCGTTCGGAGTCCCCGTTGCACCTACCAAGGTGATTCGGCCGCCCATCACCCGGGCTTTTATTGAGAAGTACTGTACCCAGAGACAGGCTCAGGGTGATGCTCCACAGGCCGCAGGCGTGCCACCACCACCTCATCAGGCTGGCCAGGCTGGGGCATTTGACATAGAGCAGTATTTACGGCATTTGGTTCGTCAGCAGGCGGCCAACCACCGAGCACATGTACGGACCCATGATTGTCTGTACCAGATGAGCCTTAGCATGCAGAGCCAGGGCTTCGCTCCTTTTTCATGCCCTACTCCAGACCAGTTCAGGGCAGAAGTTGCATGGCCCGGAGATTGGCCCGAGGCCCAAGCAGGAGAGGCACCCCCAGAAGCTCCCGGCGATGGAGAAGAAGCCCACGAGGATGAGGAGATGGCTGATTTGCTTGACTTCTTGGGAGGGAGTGGAGACACGTGAACTGGGAGATCCCCAGATTCATGTTTTCTTTCATATTTCTTTTGTCATTTTTTTTATTCTATGTTATTGTTTTGACTTGAGAGACTAACGTTTGTTTTTGTTGTTTCGATTGTCATTTTGTACAGTGCATACATTTTTGTTTAGATTGGTGCGTTAGTATTTATATATCATTACTATCGATGATGTTTGAAATTCTGGAACCGTGTAGAGTTCTTCGTTTAGGAACATCGTCCAAAGTATATATGTAAAATAAACAAAAAAAATCATGATAAAAGTAAAAATAGAAAAGGAAAGAAAATGAAATAGAAAAGGAAAGAAAATGAAATAGAAAAGGAAAGAAAATAAAATAGAAAAGGAAAGAAAATGAAATAGAAAAGAAAAGAAAGTGATAAGAAAAAAAGGGAAAAAGAGAGAAAAAAGAAAAATAAGTTGTCTAGCTAAAAACCGGCATGCTTTTGAAAAGAGATGATTTCCAACTTTTCTTTGAAAAAAGTTCATTGATCATAACCAATTCTTGGAAAATGTGTCTACACCTGAAGGGTGAATGCTGTGAAATTTCCCCGGACGCCCGAAATGGACTCGGATGAATGCACAAATTGATAAAAGAACATATTTTGGAAACATTGGGTTGATTAAAATAGAGGAAATGAATCCTGAGCCCTAGCATCACATGACCATAAAAGTTTGACACTTGAGTGTCCGCATAGGTGCATGCATGACCAGTTTCGCATGAAGTTTCCAAATCATCATTTTTGCATTTGTGTCATGGAAATAATGTGGGGCATCCCTTTTATCCTTGAACCAAACCAAACCCTGACATGTATCATGTCTAGCCATTCTACAAACCTTGATCCAAAATCATGACTCACTATAATCCTTACCCTCGGAAGCAAAAAAAAGGAAAGAAGGAAATTTTCCAATCAAAGAGAAAGCAAAAAGAAAAGAAAGGAAATTCCCAATCAAAGAGCGGGAGAAAGCAAAAAGAAAAGAAAGGAAATTCCCAATCAAAGAGTGGGGGAAAGCAAAAAGAAAAGAAAGAAAATTCCCAACCAAAGAATGGGAGAAAGTAAAAAGGAAGGAAAGAAAGTTCTTGATCAAAGAAACTAGAAGAAATGTGCAGAAAGGTCTTTTGACCAGACAATATCTGAACAATACAGAATTGTCACCAAATGAACAAAAAAGAAGGAAAGGAAACCACGACCTAAAATGGTCTTCTCCCTTTGTTTACCAACCAAAATCCCGTGCGCTAGCGACCTTTTTTCTCGCCCCGCACTAAACAAAAAAAACAAACAGAAAAAGGAAAAGCTAGAAAAATCAAAAGCCAAAAACACACAAAAGCCGAAAGAAGAAACCACCAAAAGAACCCATTCCCAAGGGAAGCCCTATTGATCCATGATCACGCGTGTAATTTTTGATTTGATAGGAAATAATTTGCAAAGTCAAGTCATGACATATCTATGGTTCGGAATTAGGATGAAACACTTACCTGTGCGAGATTGATACACTTTGAGTAGATTTCTTCTATTTTTGTCGAACCCAGTGTTTCCTCTAAATGGTCATTTAGAAACGAAATGCTAACATCCAAGATCTCATTTATGGTTATGGGGGATCCCATCAGCAGACTCTCCTTCCCTGGTAGGCGCATTGTTTGTTACTCAAAAAAGCATATGCTGCTCTAAATCAGTTGGAATATTTGTCTCTTTGCTAAAGCATGTTTGCATTTTAGTGGAGAAAACAACGAAACTTTTTCAAGCCTCACAAGTTATCCAGAACTACGTAGGTCTGAGTTCCTCATTGGAGGATACGTAGGAGCAAGAGCCTCGCTTTTGTCGACCACACCGCCTTTTGTTGCCATAACTCAAGAGCTGGTAGTACGCGGAGATACCTTACGGTTATCCGCACCCCTTTTGCCATTCAGACACAGTCGTGTCCGTTGGCAAGCAGAGACCAAGTTTGGTCATTCTGCACACATGATACGCGGAGATACCTTACGGTTATCCGCCCCCCTTTGCCATTCAGACACAGTCGTGTTCGATGGCAAGCAGAGACCAAGTTTGGTCATTCTGCACACATGATACGCGGAGATACCTTACGGTTATCCGCCCCCCTTTGCCATTCAGACACAGTCGTGTTCGATGGCAAGCAGAGACCAAGTTTGGTCATTCTGCACACATGATACGCGGAGATACCTTACGGTTATCCGCCCCCCTTTGCCATTCAGACACAGTCGTGTTCGATGGCAAGCAGAGACCAAGTTTGGTCATTCTGCACACATGATACGCGGAGATACCTTACGGTTATCCGCCCCCCTTTGCCATTCAGACACAGTCGTGTTCGATGGCAAGCAGAGACCAAGTTTGGTCATTCTGCACACATGATACGCGGAGATACCTTACGGTTATCCGCCCCCCTTTGCCATTCAGACACATGATACGCGGAGATACCTTACGGTTATCCGCCCCCCTTTGCCATTCAGACACAGTCGTGTTCGATGGCAAGCAGAGACCAAGTTTGGTCATTCTGCACACATGATACGCGGAGATACCTTACGGTTATCCGCCCCCCCTTTGCCATTCAGACACAGTCGTGTTCGATGGCAAGCAGAGACCAAGTTTGGTCATTCTGCACACATGATACGCGGAGATACCTTACGGTTATCCGGCCCCCCTTTGCCATTCAGACACAGTCGTGTTCGATGGCAAGCAGAGACCAAGTTTGGTCATTCTGCACACATGATACGCGGAGATACCTTACGGTTATCCGCCCCCCCTTTGCCATTCAGACACAGTCGTGTTCGATGGCAAGCAGAGACCAAGTTTGGTCATTCTGCACACATGATACGCGGAGATACCTTACGGTTATCCGCCCCCCTTTGCCATTCAGACACAGTCGTGTTCGATGGCAAGCAGAGACCAAGTTTGGTCATTCTGCACACATGATACGCGGAGATACCTTACGGTTATCCGCCCCCCTTTGCCATTCAGACACAGTCGTGTTCGATGGCAAGCAGAGACCAAGTTTGGTCATTCTGCACACATGATACGCGGAGATACCTTACGGTTATCCGCCCCCCTTTGCCATTCAGACACAGTCGTGTTCGATGGCAAGCAGAGACCAAGTTTGGTCATTCTGCACACATGATACGCGGAGATACCTTACGGTTATCCGCCCCCCCTTTGCCATTCAGACACAGTCGTGTTCGATGGCAAGCAGAGACCAAGTTTGGTCATTCTGCACACATGATACGCGGAGATACCTTACGGTTATCCGCCCCCCCTTTGCCATTCAGACACAGTCGTGTTCGATGGCAAGCAGAGACCAAGTTTGGTCATTCTGCACCTATGATACGCGGAGATACCTTATGGTTATTCGCACCCATTCTTTTGCTATCTGTAAGACAGAACGCTTGATAGCATGCAGGGGCTGACACAGTCTTCTGCACCTTTTGTTCCTCCGGGAATAACAAAGTCATTTACATGCGGAAATTTCATGGTCGCCCGCGATTCTCGTCAACCGAGAGGAGCGAAATTAGTGTCATACACTGATTTTCGGGGACCTTTGCTTGATGACATGTGACCATTCTTTGGTCCTTGTGAGGTGCTTGGTACCCATCATTAGGCAATTTGTGAAATTCTGGGAACAACAAGTCATTTGCATGTGGAAATTTTATGGTCACCCGCGATTCTCGTCAAATCGAGAGGGACGAAATTAGTGTCTTATCTTTACTTTTCTTTTATCTCCAATAAAAGACAAGTAAAGAGGGGCAACTGTCATACCCTAATTTCGTCCGGGGACCTTTGCTTGATGACATGCGACCATTCTTTGGTCCTCGTGAGGTGCTTGGCACCCATCATTAGGCGATTTGTGAAATTCCAGGACATGCCGAAAAACCAAAAAAAATGTTGATGCACAATCCGTAAGTTTCCGTGACACACCGGAAATCAAATGGAAGCATCGTTGCATAATTAAGTGAGGTTCCGTAACATTCCGTAAGTCAAAAAGGGGATGATTATGTAATCCGCAAGGTTCCGTAACATTACGGAAAGAAAACAAGTATCGTTACGAAATTCGTAAGTTTCCGTAACTTTACGAAAAAAGAATCACCAAAAAACAGCAGAGGGGGGTGTACTTAGTAAAAATGGGGGTGCAAATAGCACCCAGGCCCACTTGGGCCCTCCAGAAGATTCCTCCAGAAGGCGGTTGCTTCTGGAGGAAGCAACCTTGCTCGCCTGGGCGAGCTGAGCTCGCCTGGGCGAGCTGGGCGGCAACCACCTCCCCTATTTTGCTATAAATAGGGGAGGAAATGAAGAAGAAAAGGATCCCAGCCCCTTAGGCACTTCTCTCTCTTTCGAATTTGCTTGGAAAAATTGTTTCCGCGAAGAAAATCTAAGCCGAGGCGCTTCCGAAACGTTTCCGTAACGTTTTCCGTGAGGAATCCCGCAAAGGTTTGAACCGTTCTTCGACGTTCTTCATTCGTTCTTCATCGTTCTTCGATCTTCAACGGGTAAGTGCCTCGAACCAAGCTTTTCGATTCATTCTATGTACCCGTAGTGGTCCACATTGTGTTTCGTGCATTTTGATTCTCGTTTTGTTTACTTTTTATACCCCCTGTTGACGTGCTTAAGCCATTTTACTTAAGTCGTTTCTCGCTTAACTTAAAAATAAAATAAATTTCCACCGAACGTTTGAATTGTATTATCCATTAGCTTCGGTTAAAATAAATTCCGACCGTTCGATCATGCCGTAACCACGTTGGAAATCAAAAAGAGGTAAAAAAATAATATAATAATCAAAAAGACATCTTTTAGTAAAATAAAGCGGAAAATCAATCGGACGTTTTCTCTTTGGGATTTCTCATTCTTAACCGAATTGATTAATAACTAAAGTGAAACTAAGGCTAAAATCAACTCGCCTAGTCAAGCTCGTCCACAAAAATAGGCTTTTGAAGTTTGTCATTTCAATTTCTCACTAAGTAAAATGGATCATTTTTAAGGTCCAACGCCTTAAAATGATCACCACTTAAGTAAAAAAGAATCACTTGATAAGAAAGAACTACGTAGGTCTGATTTTCTCATCCCAAATTGAGGAATACGTAGGAGCAAAGGGAAACACCCTTGTCGACCACAAAAAAGGAAAAAATATAAAAAGGGTATAAAGGATATAAGAACATAAAAGGGAACAAAAAAATCAAAGTCATGTTTGCACATTCGATTAAAGGCTGCCGTCCCTTGGGACGGGCGCGTGGGGTGCTAATACCTTCCCCGTGCGTAAATACAACTCCCGAACCTTTCAACTTAAAAGTTCGTAGATCGCGTCTTTTCCGGTTTTTCCGACGTTTTCCTCAAATAAACGTTGGTGGCGACTCCGCGCGTATTCCTTTCGTGGAACACGCATCCCGCGAGTCTCGCGTCGCCCTCCCGCCGAAGGTTAGGTTGCGACAAAGGGGAAACAAAAGATATCTCAGGCGGTTAGTCATTTGAAATCTTTTGTTTAAGGGAAAGGGAAGAATCAAAAGAATTCTGAGATGGTTAGTCCTATGAATTCTCTTGGAAAGGGAGAAGGGAGACACAAAAGAATTCGGGCGGTTAGTCCCTCTATTCTTTTGGAAAAAGAGAGAAGAGAGACACAAAAAGAATTCTGGCGATTAGTCCTTGTTGAATTCTTTTTGGCAGAGGGAGAAGAGAATGAAAAGATATAGCACACTTTTGTTTTCTGCAGATTTTCACTTGCAGAAGAACAAGGTTTGGAAAACAGAAAACTTAGAAAGCTTTTTGGCAAAGGAAGAAGAAGAAATATGAGTAGGAAAGAATTCTTAAAGAATCGTAAAGGTTGTAAAGGTTTAAAGGTTTCTCAAAAGTTTGTTGGATTGAGTGGCCTCAAAATAATTAAGAAGGGGGAGTTGAATTAGTTATTCCTAAACCTTTACTAATTAAAAAATTACTCTTCTAAGGCTTTTACTAAACTGTTATGAGAATGAGGAGTAGAAGAGAAATTAACAGAAAGTAAAAGCAAAAATTAAAAAAGTAGGGAAGAAGGAGACAAACACACAAGAGTTTTTATACTGGTTCGACAACAACCCGTGCCTACATCCAGTCCCCAAGCGACCTGCGTTCCTTGAGATTTCTTTCAACCTTGTAAAAATCCTTTTACAAGCAAAGATCCACAAGAGATGTACCTTCCCTTGTTCTCTTTGAACCTATTGGATGTACCCTCCACTAGAACTGATCCACAAGAGATGTACCCTCTCTTGTTCTCAGTCAAACCCAAGTAGATGTACCCTCTACTTGTACCACAAAGGATGTACCCTCCAATGTGTTAAGACAAAGATCTCAGGCAGTTAAACCTTTGATACTTAGTGAATGGGGATACAAAAGAATTCTCGGGCGGTTAGTCCTTTGAACAATTTTGTATAAGGGAATGGAAAGAATCAAAAGAATTCTCAGACTGTGTTGTTTTGAATTCTTTGACAAGGGAGAAGGGAGACACAAAAGAATTCAGGCGGTAAAAACTTTTTGAAATTAATTGGAACGTTGCAAATTCAATTTGAAAACTTTTTAAAACAATTTTGCTATTGGTAATCGATTACAACAATCTGGTAATCGATTACCAGAGAGTAAAAACTCTTTGGTAAACATGTTTTGTGAAAAATTCATGTGCTACTCAGTTTTTGAAAAATCCTTTTCATACTTATCTTGATTAAGTCTTCTCTTGATTCTTGAGTCTTGAATCTTGAATCCTGATCTTGATTCTTGAAGCTTGATCCTTGAATCTTGATTCTTGAATTCATCCTTCTTCTTGAATCTTGAAGTATTCTTCAACTTTTCCTCTTGAGTCTTGAATTGTTCTTGATTCCTTCTTGAACATCTTGAACTCATTCTTTGATTGACCTTTGAGCTTTTTGTCATCACCTTTGTCATCATCTTTTGTTATCATCTTTGTTATCATCAAAAAATCTTTGAATCATTCTTGATTCACCATGAAGCTTTGCTTCTACAAAATTGTTCAAGAAGTTTTTTCACGAAGTTGTTTGAATGCAAGTCAAGGTCTTGCTTTTTTAGACTCTTCATGTCTGGTTAAGAAAACCATTGGAAGAGTTATAACCTTGAGAAAATCATGTCAAGAGTTACATCTCTTGACCTTTTATTCAAAACTTGTCACTGGTAATCGATTACCATAATCATGTAATCGATTACACAATGCATTTTATGAAAAGATGTGACTCTTCACAATTGAATTTGAATTTCAATGTTCAGATACACTGGTAATCAATTACCAATATATTGTAATCGATTACACCTTTTAAAAATCATTTGGAATGTTGCAAATTCAGTTAACAACTTTTTGAAATCAAATTTTATCACTGGTAATCGATTATAGGAAACTGGTAATCGATTACCAGAGAGTAAATACTCTGGTAACTTAGAAAAATTTGAGAAAACTCTTTTTGTAAAACAAAACTGTGCTATGTTTGGTTTTTGAAAAATCCTTTTCAATACTTCCCTTGTGAAGTCTTGACTTGTTGCTTCTTGATTTCTTCTCTTGAATCTTGAATTCATCTTGATGTCTTTTCTTGAATCTTGAAATTAATCTTGATCTTGAACTTGTTGACTCAATCTTGAAATCATTCTTTTGGGCTTTTTGTCATCATCAAAACTACTTGATTCATCATCATGAAGCTTGCTTCTACACAAGTGTATAAACTATCTGTGCAAAAAGAAAGAAAATCACGCGAGAGAAATGATGTGTAAAAAACAAGTAGAGAACACGTTGGTCTTCCTAATAGGTGCCTGATGCTAAAAAGATATTCTCTATCTAACAATGCTCATGTGTTCTTATGGTGTCTCCTGAAATACAAAACCCTGGTTCCTCATGATAGCTTAGCTTAATCCTGATCAAGCATCGTCCGCATATTGCTCTTGTAAGACTAAACTCAACCAAGACCGCATTAAGACACACATACTCAACTAACTTATCGCACCCCGATTCCTCGTGAAAGCACGACAACTCAGCCCTGCACTATCAAGGACTTTAGAGTCAGAACAGTTTCCACTGTTGAATGACCCTAACAAAGCATGCATCTATGTGATCAAGGTAAAGGCATACTAGAATGAAAAGCAGATAGCACAGAGAACACACAAAACATCATTAAATAGATAAACATATATTTACATCAAGTACCTACAGGGAAGATCCAAAAGGGGATTTAGCTTTCCATACCAGGAAGCCTTCTTAACAACAAAGAGAAGAACAAGATGAAAGATTGCAAAACTACAAGTGGTGAGAATGTCTCCTTCACCTCTAGGATCTCACAATCACTCACAAACTCATCTCAAGCTCTCAAAACGGCTTCTGTTTCGAGCTCTGGTCTCTGCAGATCTTCAAACAACAAAATCTCTCAAAACTCTCTAGAACTTCGACCTTTCTCTCTCTAGAAACCCTAGACATGCAAAGCTCTGAATCCCAGTCCAAACTCCCTTCACAAAATCTGATTTCAGGCTTAAATAGGTGGCCTTGTTCGTGCTCGTGCGCTTACCGCACGTATGGACCGCTTAGCGCACATGAGTGATTTTTGGCTTAACGCCCCTTTCTTGCTTAGTGAACCTGTACAACTCATCTTCTTCTGGATTCTTCCTCGCGCTTAGCCCAGGAATGTTGCGCTTAGCGGATACTCACAAAGCCAACAGATTGGCTTAGCGAGAAGGTGAAAACAACCTTTTCCACAGCTTACCTAATTAACCTGAAATTGAGAGAAAATGATTATTAAACACACAAAATGGAAATACTAAGTATTTATTACCTATACTTAACAGGAAATACTTATAACATTACAAAATAACCATAAATTGGGAGAGTTTGATACAATTAATACAAGTTTTATACACAAAAGTTAGTCATTTTCACCGACTAACACCATGCACCTCAGAAATTAATGTCCCACCCTGAATTTGCAAATTAGAATAAAAGACTCGAACTAATTCAGGATAATATGGTAATTTTAATGACATAAATGGAATCAGACCAGTGTTTTGAAACACTTGATGGCAATCAAATGCTTCCCCATCAAAGAATTCTAGGTCAAGATATTTGGGATCAAGAATTGGATGAGATTGAAAGAGATTGGAGTACCGGATATGTTGTTCATCAGATGAAAACAGTGTAGAGGATGACAAGGAAGGTGGAATTGGTGTCGGGGATGCTCCGGTGGCTCCGGGACGTGGTGTTCGAGTTGCCACAGCGAAGGTGGATGAACCTTTACACTTCTTGGATGATTCTGCCATTTGATGAAGTTATTGAAGATTTTGATCGATTGGAATGAAAGAGAATAAAAAATGATGAAAAATGGGCTTTGTGGGAGGTGATTTGGTTGAGAAATGAGTGAGAGATGATGGCTGAATGTTTTGGGAGAAAGGGGGCACCGTAGCTCGAAGTTTTCGTGAATGCAGCTTCTGAAATGTTCCTATTTTTAGAAGATGACGTTCTATAATCGATTACAAGGTTTGGTAATCGATTACAGGAGCACTTAGCCTTCTGGTAATCGATTACAGGCTACGTGTTCTTGTGTAATCGATTACACATAATGGTAATTGATTACCAAAACACTAACTAGGCTTTTTCCTCTAAAAATTATCTATGTCTATGCTGAAAACATCTAACTATATCAATCATCAATACTGATACTCATTTAATTCAATAAAACAAACATCAATCATACAATAACACACCAATCAAACACAATCAAAATCTTAGAATCAAATATAATCAATCAATCATCAAACATACACATTTCAATCAAGTAATCAATCCTTATTTATCCAAATCACTAACATCTAAGAGGCCTAATTCTCTTCTAATGGCAAAGAATGTTTCCTTGGGGAGAGGTTTTGTAAAGATATCAACAAGCTGATTCTTTGTATCAACAATTTCTAGCACACAATCTCCCTTCAGAACATGATCTCGTAGAAAATGGTGCCTAATTTCTATATGCTTGGATCTAGAATGTTGAACTGGATTTTTGGAAAGATTGATTGCATTTGTTTTATCACATCTATTAGGTATATGGTCAAGAAGGATTCCATAGTCAGAGAGTTGTTGCTTCATCCATAAAATCTATGCACAACAACTGTTGGCAGAAATATATTCCGCTTCTGCAGTGGATAAAACAACACTATTTTGTTTCTTAATATGCCAAGAGACTAGAGCAGATCCAATGAATTGACAAGTTCCACTTGTGCTCTTTCTATCTGTTTTAGATTCAGCAAAGTCTGAATCAGAGTATCCTATTAAGGTGCATGTGGAATTCCTATGATACCATAAACCTATATTCATAGTGTCTAACAAATATCTTATGATTCTTTTAACGACACTAAGATGTGACTGTTTGGGATTTGATTGAAATCTAGCACACATACACACACTAAACATTATATCAGGTCTGCTAGCAGATAAATAAAGAAGGGATCCGATCATACCTCGATATTGCTTAACATCTATTGACTGACCGGTTTCATCTTTATCTAAATAATAAGCAGTGCTAATTGGTGTAGCCATGTGCTTAGCATTTTCCATCCCAAAACTGTGAATTAACTCTTTGCAGTACTTGGATTGATTGACAAAAATTCCAGTCTTGGTTTGTTTAATTTGTAATCCAAGAAAGAAATTAAGTTCTCCCATCATTGACATTTCAAACTCACTTTGCATGTCATGAGAGAATTCCTTGCACAATAATTCATCAATAGATCCAAAAATAATATCATCAACATAAATTTGAACCAAAAAAATATCATGTAATTTTCTCTTTATGAAAAGAGTAGTATCTACTTTGCCTCTAGAGAAATCTTTTTCTGAAAGGAACTTACTCAAACGCTCATACCAAGCCCTAGGGGCTTGCTTTAAGCCATATAAAGCCTTTTTTAATCTAATGACATGATTAGGCTTGTCTGAGTTTTCAAATCCAGGGGGGTGATCTACATATACTTCCTCTTGAATAAAGCCATTTAAGAATGCACTTTTTACATCCATTTGATAAAGCTTAAAGTCCATTATGGATGCATAGGCTAATAACATTCTGATGGCTTCTAATCTAGCAACTGGAGCATATGTTTCCTCATAATCTATCCCCTCTTCTTGATTATATCCTTTGGCGACTAATCTAGCCTTATTTCTATTAACTATGCCATTTTCATCTAATTTATTTCTAAACACCCATTTTGTTCCAATGATTGGGTAGTTTTCAGGTTTCTCAACTAACTCCAAAACATTATTTCTTTCAAATTGGTTTAGTTCTTCCTGCATAGCTATTATCCAATTTTCATCTATTATGGCTTCATTTAAATTTTTAGGTTCAATTATAGATACAAAAACCATGTTATTGCATAAATCTTTGAGAGAGTGTCTAGTTGTTATCCCTTTTGAGATATTACCAATAATGTTGTCAAGGGGATGATCTCTTGAAGCTTTCCACTCTCTTGGAAGATCATTATTTTCTTTGACTTCTACTGGAGGATCTTCATTGCTTCCTTCTCCTTTTCCTTTAGAATCTTGTCCATGAATGTGCATTTGTTCTAAAGATTCTACAATATCATCTAAAATATCCTTTCTTGGAGAAATAACATTAGACTCATCAAAGGAAACATGAATCAATTCTTCAATTTTCATTGTTCTCTTATTATATATTCTATAAGCTTTAATATGCAAAGAATAACCAAGAAAAATTCCTTCATCTGACTTAGCATCAAACTTTCCTAAGTTTTCATTTCCATTGTTTAATACGAAACACTTGCAACCAAAAACATGAAGATGCGAGATGTTTGGTTTCCTATCAATGAACAGTTCATATGGAGTTTTCTTTAAAATGGGTCTTATTAAAGCCCTATTCATGATATAGCATGTAGTATTAACGGATTTAGCCCAAAAATATTTTGGAAGAGGAGTATCATTTAATAAGGTTCTAGCAATTTCTTCCAAAGACCTATTTTTCCTTTCAACAACTCTATTTTGTTGAGGGGTTCTAGGTGCAGAAAAGTTATGTTCAATGCCATGCTTATCACCAAATAAATCAAATTCTTTATTTTCAAACTCACCCCCATGATCACTTCTAATAGATATAATTTTGAGATTTTTCTTATTTTGAATAACTTTTGCAAGTTTCCTAAATGCTTGAAATGAATCATTCTTATGAGTGATAAACAATGTCCAAGTATATCTAGAATAATCATCAACAATGACAAGTGCATAATAGCTTCCACCAAAACTCATAATTCTAGAAGGACCAAACAAATCCATATGTAACAATTGTAATGGTTGAGTAGTTGAAACAATGTTTTTGGATTTGAATGAAACTCTAGTTTGTTTTCCCTTTTGGCATGCATCACACAGTCTATCTTTTTCAAATTTTAGTTTAAGTAAACCAACAACTAAATCTTTTCAAATTAATTTATTTAAGTGTTCCATGTTTATGTGAGCAATTCGTTTATGCCATAGCCATGGATCATCATCTTTTCTAAGAAAACATTGATTATTATCTAGTTTTTTACTTAAGTCTATCATATAAGCATTGTTGACTCTAAACCCTATATGCTTTATATTAGTATCATGTTTATGTTCAATGAGACATTTTTGAGAATCAAATGATACTAGATAGCCTTTATCACATAATTGACTAACACTAATCAAGCTATGCTTAAGGCCTTCAACAAGTAGAACATTTTCAATGGCGTTTGAAGAATTCGTACCTATTTTTCCAACTCTAAGAATTCTACCTTTGTTGTTGTCATCATAAGTTACATGCCCACTTTTCTTGGGAGAGATACGTGTGAACTTTGATGCATCTCCCGTCATATGTTTTGAGCACCCGCTATCTATGTACCACTTTTTCCTCAATGGTTCCTACAAGATTAACATTGTGACTTGGGTACCCAATTTTTATTGGGTCCTTGAGTGTTAGTGTGAACAATGGATCCTTTTGGGACCCAAATCATCTTAATGTTGTTACAATTTTTCTTAAAATAGCATGTAGATGTTCCATGTCCTTTTCTTCCACAATAAAAACATGTAATGAAAGGAGAATTATATTTTTGTGAGGAAGAAAAGAAACTTCTGTAAAACTTTTTTTGTTTTTCTGGTTTGTATCCAATTCCTGCTTTATCAAGAATACATCATTGATTTCCTAATATGACATCTAGGTTATTCTTGCCAATAGAAAATTTTGCAAGTGAGTTTTTCAAATTTTTAATTTCTTCTACATATTTGCTACAACATTTACATGAATTTACTTTTTCATTAGTCAGAGTAGAAACATGAACTTTATCACTAGATTTAGAGATTGAAACTTCAGTTTTAAGAAGATCTATTTCTTTGTTTAATTTTGAAATTTCTTTCTCTAAATCTGAAATTGTTTTCTTAGATGAAGAAACAATTTTTGCTAGTTTAATTGATTCACTATGTAATTCAGCAAATGCATCTTGTAACTCATCAAAAGAAATAGATTTTTTAGAAGATGTTACCTCTTCGTCGCTTTCATAGTTTTTGCCCATTAGACATAGATTAATCATTTCTTTTTCAGAATCATCAGATGATTCTAAGTCGTTATCATCCCATGTGATGTAGGCCTTCTTTGCCTTCTTTTATCCAATGGTCTTCTTTTCTGACTTCTCTATTCTTTTCTTAAAGATTGGACAATCAGCCTTCAGATGTCCAGGTTGATTGCACTCAAAGCATTTTGGATTTTGAAATGACTCTTCAGTCCTTCTTTTAGGTTTCAAGTTTTGTCTTCTTTGATTTCCTCTCATTCTAATAAATTTTTTGAATCTTTTGACAAAGAGGCTAAGATCTTCATCTTCATCTAAGTCAATTGAATCTTCTATGTCACTTTCCTCTTGGATTGAAGATGAGGCTTTAAGAGCAATTCCCTTCTTCTTTTTATCATTTTCTTCATGTTGATTTAATCTTTGCAACTCCATCTCATGTTCCTGTAATTTTCGAAATAGTGTAGCAAGAGACATAATAGACAAATCTCTAGATTCTATGATGGCTATTACCTTTGGTTGCCACTCTCTACTTAGACATCTTAACACTTTATTTATGAGATCCTCATTTGGAAATATTCTTCCTAATGATGCAAGATGATTAACTATATGAGTGAATCTTTTCTGCATATCTTGTATACTTTCATTTGTCTTCATCCTAAATAATTCATACTCATGAGTTAGAGTATTTATCCTAGATCATTTGACATCAGTTGTTCCCTCATGTGTAACTTGAAAAGTGTCCCACATATCCTTAGCACTCTAACAATTTGAAACCCTAAAATATTCATCCATTCCTAGAGCAGAAGTAATGATGTTTCTAGCCTTTAAATTGTACTGCACTAATCTTCTTTCATCTTCAGTCCACTCTTCTCTAGGTTTATCTATTGTTGCATTTCCAGCCACCATGGTGGGTACATAAGGTCCTACTTCTATGGCTTCCCAAATGTTTAAGTCTATTGCCTCAATGAAGATTTGCATTCGGGTTTTCCAATAGTGGTAACCCTCTCCATTAAAAATAGGAGGCCTATTTATTGAATTTCCTTCTGGGAATAAGAAGTTTGCTGAGGGCATTATTCTTGAAGCTTCTAAACTTTATATAAAAATGAAGCTCTAGTACCACTTGTTGGGCAAGTGGCCTCAGATATCTTAAGAGGGGGGGTTGAATTAAGATATTACAAACTATTTCCCCAATTAAAAATTCTACCTTGATTTTAATGCAAGTTCCAAGTTCCCTTAAAGATAGATTTCTAAAAGATGATTCAAAATAACCAATCTGAATGTAAATGTAAAGCAACAATAAATAAAAGAGTTTAAGGGAAGAGAAAGTGCAAACTTAGTTTTATACTGGTTCAACCATCTTGCCTCTTTAGGAAAAATCTTCCCTAATGGAAATTTTAAGATGCTTAAGTAGGGAATGACAGCCCAAGGTAACTGCTATTTCTGAAAGTAAAGATCTTTCCTCTATGTCTCTTGCTACTTTGTTAGGAAAATTGCAGGAACATGAAATGGAACTCCAATGTCTTAATCAAAATGAAGAAACTGACAAAAAGAAAAGAAGTATACAACTAAAAGCCTCCTCATCAATGCAAGAAGAAAATGAAGAAGAAGAATTAGAAGATGACGAAGACTACTCACTCTTTGTGAAGAAGTTTCAGAAATTTGTCAAGAAGAGAAGAATCGAGAGGCATCCTGTCATACCCTAATTTCGTCCGGGGACCTTTGCTTGGTGGCATGTAACTTTTGTTTGGTCCTTGTGAGGTGCTTGGCACCCATCATTAGGCAATTTGTGAAGTTCCGGGACATGTCGGAAATCAAAAGAAGGTATTGATGCACAATCCGTAAGGTTCCGTGACGCACCGGAAATCAAAAGGAAGCATCGTTGCACAATTAGTGAGGTTCCGTAACATTCCGTAAGTCAAAAAGGGGATGATTATGTAATCCGCAAGGTTCCGTAACATTACGGAAACAAAACAAGTATCATTGCGAAATCCGTAAGTTTCTGTAACTTTACGAAAAAAGAATCACCAAAAAAAGGCAGGGGGGTGTATTTAGTAAAAATGGGGGTGCAAATAGCAACCAAGCCCACTTGGGCCCTCCAGAAGATTCCTCCAGAAGGCTGTTGCTTCTGGAGGAAGCAACCTTGCTCGCCTGGGCGAGCTGAGCTCGCCTGGGTGAGTTGGGTGGGAAGCTTATCCCCCAATTTTCTATAAATAGGGGGAGAAGTGAAGTAGAAAAGGGTTCAGCCCCTTAGGCACTTCTCTCTCTTTCTAATTTGCTTAGGAAAATTGTTTCCGTGAAGAAAATCCAAGCCGAGGCGCTTCCGTAACGTTTCCGTGAGTGATTTCGCGAAGGTTTTCGACCGTTCTTCGACGTTCTTCATCGTTCTTCAGTCTTCAACGGGTAAGTACCTCTAACCAAGCTTTTCAATTCATTCTATGTACCCGTGGTGGTCCACATTTGGTTTCATGTATTTTTATTCTCATTTTCATTTACTTTTTATACCCCCTTTTGACGTGCTTAAGCCATTTTATTTAAGTCATTTCTCGGTTAACCTAAAAATAAAATAAATTTCCACCGATCATTTGAATTGTATTATCCGTTAACTTTGGTTGAAATGAATTCCGACCGATCGGTCGTGCCGCAACCACGTTGGAAATCAAAAAAGAGGTAAATAATAACATGATAATAATAAAAATACCTTTTAGTGAAATAAAGCGAAAAATCAATCGGACGTTTTCTCTTTGGGATTTCTCATTCTTGATTGAATTGATTAAATAACTAAAGTGAAACTAAGGCTAAAATCGACTCGCCTAGTCAAGCTCGTCCACAAAAATAGGATTTTGAAAAGTTTATCATTTCCGTTTCTTACCAAGTAAAATGGATCATTTTCAAGGTCCAACGCCTTAAAATGATCACCTTTCAAGTAAAAAAAGAATCACTTGATTCACGCATAAACAAGAACTACGTAGGTCTGATTTCCCCATCACAATTGAGGAATACGTAGGAGCAAAGGGGAACACCCTTGTCGACCACAAAAAAAAGAAAAAATATATAAAGGGTATAAAGACATAAAAGGGAACATAAAAAATCAAAGTCATGTTTGCACATTCGATTAAAGGCTGTTGTCCTTTGAGACAAACGTGAGAGGTGCTAATACCTTCCTCAAGCGTAAATACAACTCCCGAATTTAGAATTTTCTTTTTGACCGGTCTTCCTTCGGTTTTTCCGACGTTTTCCTCAAATAAACGTTGGTGGCGACTCCACGCGTACTCCTTTCGTGGAACACGCATCCCGCGAGTCACGCGTCGCCCGCCCGCAAAAGGGCACGTTGCGACAGTTGGCGACTCCACTGGGGACCTTTTTAGAGAGTTAGGCCATTTAATATTGTGCAATGTTTTATCATGACTTTCTCCTTTGATTGGTTTCCCTTTATTTGTCTTATGTTCTTGTGTATATAAACTCTTTATTGCTTTTAGTGCATTTTTTTTAAAATGTATGCATGAGGTAAATATTTATTCATTTGATGCAAACACCAAACACTATTTGCACACACTGTGAGTTGAAAAAGGGCCCTATACCCGGGTTCATGGGAACATAAGGAGTGGAGGTGAATCTGTGATCATGCTAGGTCTCCGACTTGCTTGATTACAGTGAACCCTCATCTAGAGTTTTTCTCTTTGAAAACATACTGTTGCTAGTAGTCCCTACTGCTGCTGTATGTTCTTTGAAGGGGATGACACCTCTAGAAACCATCAAGAGAGATATGACATGACTACTTTGGGGGTTATCACTAAAAGCCTAGTTAGCTCTCTCCCTTATAGGTCCCTTAAATAGGGGCGTGGAGCAAACACGCTGCGTGCCATTTTTTTCACTGCCATGCATAAGTATCATATACCCTTTTGCTTATATTCAGTAAGTATTGTCATATTGTGTACATTCCTGTATTGCACCTTTTTTGCATATGCATCGCACACGGGTTCTGTCTTGATCCCCTCTATAGACAAATCAACCGAGGGTCCGGGTCACCGTCTTAAATACATGCGTTTGGGCACTTTGCTACCCCTAGACGTTATGTCTAAGAAGGGGACGGTTCCCCGGGTTCCCGCATTCCTAAAATACATCTGTGTCATATGCATTCCTTCATGCATTCATCCATTCCACCCATGAGATGTCGGAGTTTTGATTTGCACCAGTTTTTTTGTCTCACTTTAGTAAGCATGGGGACAAATCAAACCAGCAAGAGGTTTTACCAAGTCAAGGTTAAAGGCCTAGATACCACCAGCATCAAGGAATTAGGGCGGTTGATGGAACCTCTCCAAATGCAAGCCTTCCGCAAGACTTACGGAAAGATCTTAGATTTGACCATAGCAGAGGTATCCATAGAGGCCATTGCGTCACTCACCCAATACTACGACCAGCCTTTGAGGTGCTTCACGTTCGGAGACTTCCAATTGGTACCAACCATTGAAGAATTTGAGGAGATTCTAGGATGTCCTCTCGGGGGAAGAAAACCATATCTTTTCTCCGGGTGTCTCCCCTCTTTGAGCAGAAATGCAACTGTGGTCATGGATTCAGCAAGAGGTTTGGACCGCGTAAAACAGACTCAAAACGGCATAGCGGGCCTACCACGAAAGTACCTAGAAGACAAGGCGAGGGATATGGCAAGTCAAGGAGATTGGGTCCCGTTTATGGATGTGTTAGCATTGCTAATTTTTGGGGTCGTCCTCTTTCCAAACATAGATGGTTTGGTGGACCTAGCAGCAATCGACGCTTTCCTTGCATAACACCATAGCAAGGAAAGTCCGGTGGTAGCTGTCTTGGCAGATTTATTTGACACATTTGACCGAAGGTGCGAAAAAAGTAGCGCACGGATCATCTGTTGCTTGCCCGCTCTCTGTGTTTGGTTGGTTTCGCACCTGTTCCAGCAAGACACTAGGCATCCATGTCCGCTCCAAAGCCATCGCTCGTGTGCTGAAAAGAGAAGAATAGATTGGGACCAACTTTTGGCTGGTGTAGGAGGTAGAACAATCAATTGGTTCCCCCGATGGAAGGAAGGAAAGGAGGGAGTCCTTTTCTCATGTAAAGGGTACCCAAACATTCCGCTAATAGGAACGAGGGGTTGTATTAACTACAATCCCGCGCTCGCTATAAGACAACTAGGGTACCCCATGAGGGGAGCACCGATGGAAGAAAGCATGTCTCCTTTCCTTGTAAGGGATTTCGGCGCACAAAATTTCAAGGCTATACAAAGAATCCATAAGGCATGGGAAACCCCGTTAAGGAAAGATCAAGAACTTAGGGGCATTCGTAACGACATCATTGGTGGTTATCATGAATGGCTGAAAGTTCATATACGAGGTTTAGATTGGCTCGCCAAGTTAAAAGTCGTCAGCGAAGACGGTTTCGAAGCACCGGAAGAAGACGAAGAAGTCCAAGCTCTCCAAAACGAGTTAGGAAAGGTGAAACTTGCCAAGGAGAAGTTCAAGTTAGCCGCTACACACATCCGGAAGGAATGTGCCGGATTACGGGAAGAGAATGCAACTACTGCAAAAGCCCTTGAACAAGAGACCAAGAGGGCTCGCAAGGAAGAGTATGGCCGTAACAAGTTTCGCGGAGCTCTGTGGGGTAGTAACAGTGAACTCAAGCTGCGAAGGGAAGAGAGGGACCAGTCGAGAGCACATAGCATGGTCTTGAAAGAGGAGTTAGTTGCCTGTTCGAGGTCCAAAAGGAGCTTGTCTCAGCGTTTATGCGAGTCGGAGACCAACATGCTAGCTATCATCGCCAAGTACCAAGAAGAGTTAAGTCTAGCCACGGCCCACGAGCATAGGGTCGCGGACGAGTATGCCCAAGTATACGCGGAAAAAGAGGCTAGAGGAAGGGTGATCGACTCTTTACACCAAGAGGCAACCATGTGGATGGATAGGTTTGCTCTTACCTTGAACGGGAGTCAGGAACTTCCCCGATTGTTAGCCAAGGCCAAGGCAATGGCGGACACTTACTCCGCCCCCGAAGAAATTCATGGGCTTCTCGGCTATTGTCAGCATATGATAGACTTAATGGCCCATATAATTAGAAACCGCTAGGAAACTTGTATGGTCTCTCAGATCTTGACTAGATACGACTTTTTTTTTTAAATAAAATGAGTTGGTCCCATGTTTCTACTCCAAAAAGCTTGTGCGACTCAAATCACTCCTGCATTTTATCTCTAGCATGCGTTTTTTCTTTCTTTACCCACTCCTCACGTTTGGTTTTTTTAGGGAAAAAAACCATAACTAAACGCGCCACAAGGCATCCCTATCGCACCAGATCCAAATCTAGAACGATGGGTGATCAAGAGGAGACACAGGAACAGATGAAAGCCGACATGTCGGCTCTGAAAGAACAGATGGCTTCCATGATGGAGGCCATGTTAGGAATGAGGCAGCTCATGGAGAAAAACATGGCCACCGCTGCCGCTGTCAGTTCGGCTGCCGAAGCAGACCCAACTCTCTTGGCTACCGCGCGCCATCCTCCCTCAAACATAGTAGGGCGGGGAAGGAACACGCTGGGGCATGATGGCAACCCTCATCTGGGATACAACCGAGCGGCTTACCCTTATGGATTGCCGCCCAACTACTCACCACCTGTCCTGTAAGATGATGCGGGCCATATTGCTTCTCCCATCCTTGAAAGAGAGCCTCCCCAACAGCCCGACGAGGTCCACGAAGACCCTCAAGACTATGCTCGCAGGGATGTCGAATTCTATCCCCCGATCCCCGAAGGGCCGGCACCCAGCACGTTGCCTCAGCCCAACATCACAGCACAACCAATAGTTTTGTCCATGGAAGGACCGCCCCCGGCAACTGAGGAAAGGAGGAAGCTCGATCTCCTCGAGGAGAGATTGAGGGCCATAGAAGGATTTGGCGACTATCCGTTCGCAGATATGACGGATCTCTGCATAGTACCCGATGTTGTTATCCCCCCGAAGTTCAAAGTACCGGACTTCGACAAATATAAAGGGACGACTTGTCCCAAGAACCATCTCAAGATGTACTGCCGCAAGATGGGCGCACACTCTAAGGATGAGAAGCTATTAATGCACTTTTTCCAAGATAGCTTGGCCGGAGCCGCAGTAGTTTGGTACACTAATTTGGAAGCTTCCCGTATCCGTACTTGGAAGGACCTGATTACTGCCTTCCTAAGGCAATATCAGTATAATTCCGATATGGCTCCCGATCGCACTCAGCTGCAGAATATGTTCAAGAAAGAGGGCGAAACCTTTAAAGAATATGCACAGCGGTGGAGAGACCTGGCAGCACAAGTGGCTCCTCCCATGGTCGAGAGAGAGATGATCACTATGATGGTAGACACGTTGCCAGTGTTCTACTATGAGAAGCTAGTAGGTTACATGCCGTCCAGCTTTGCGGACCTAGTGTTCGCCGGGGAAAGGATCGAGGTAGGATTGAAAAGAGGAAAGTTCGATTACGTTTCCTCCACGAGTGCGAATGCCAAAAGAATTGGGACAACGGGGGAAAAAAGGAAGGAAGGAGATACCCATGCTGTCTTTTCAACGCCCGCATGGGTCAAACCCCCACAGACACCTCATGGTACCCATCAGTACGCGCAACATCACCCAAGCTTCTCGGCTCACACCGGGAACGCCTCTAGTTCAACACCTGTGCAGCCTAAGGCACCCACCCAGAGGGAAGCTCCCCAAGTTCCAACTCCAAACACAGCTCGCCCGGCCGGCAATTCCAATGCAATAAGGAACTTCCCTCCGAGGCCATTTCAAGAATTCACCCCACTCCCAATGACGTATGAAGACCTCTTGCCGTCCCTCATCGCCAACCAATTGGCCGTGGTAACTCCCAAAAAGGTCTTCCAACCCCCTTTCCCAAAGTGGTATGACCCTAACGCAACTTGCAAGTACCATGGGGGTGCCCCGGGGCATTCCATTGAAAAATGCTTGGCCTTTAAACATAAGGTCCAACATTTGATAGATGCGGGATGGATGACTTTCCAAGAGGATCGGCACAATGTGAAAACCAACCCGCTCGCCAATCATGGAAGGGGAGCGGTTAATGCCGTTGAGTCCGATAGGCCGCGTAGGTCTAAACCTTTAAGGGATGTGGCAACCCCTAGGAGGTTTATCTTTGAGGCCCTACAAAAGGGAGGTGTGATTCCCCATAGTGGGCGTAAGGAGGATTCCTGTTTGCTGCATTCTGGCGAGCTGCATAACATGGAAATGTGTTTGGGAGTAGAGGAATTGTTACAGCGGATGATAGATCAAGGTCGACTGGAAGTTGGCAGTGAAGGAAGAGAGGAGCAGCACATATGCATGCATTCCACGGATGGGAGCACTGTTGTAATGCCCAAACCCTTGGTGATATACTTCACCAAGGGCACAGCTTCGCAAAAGCCCGGACACCCCTTGGTAGCTAAACCTGTCCCTTTCCCGTACCAAAATAGCCACACAGTCCCATGGAGATATACACCTCCGAGGGGGAAGGAAGAAGAAGCCACCGACGTCAGCTCGTTGTCGGCTAAGGAAACAAATATCACGGGATTGAGTGGTGTGACCCGTAGCTGTCGCGTGTTTGCACCCGCGGATCTGCCAGTCCAACCCGCGAACGTCAAGGGGAAAGCAAAAGTGGTGGAGGAACAAGATGACGAAGCACCCCTCACTTCGAATAAAGACATTCCGGCGAAAGGTCTTCCAGAGAAAAAGGATGGTAAAAAGGAGGTGTCACTAGAGGAAGCCAGTGAGTTCCTCCGTATAATTCAGCAGAGCGAATTCAAGGTTATCGAACAGCTCAACAAAACCCCGGCCAGGGTCTCGCTGTTGGAGTTACTCATGAGCTCCGAGCCTCATCGGGCTCTGCTAGTGAAGGTTTTGAACGAGGCCCATGTGGCCCAAGACATCTCGGTAGAAGGTTTCAGAGGGTTGGTCAATAATATCACTGCCAACAACTATCTCACCTTTGCCGAAGAAGAAATCCCCGCCGAGGGGAGAGGGCATAACAAAGCTTTACACGTATCAGTCAAGTGTATGGACCATATCGTAGCCAAGGTGCTCATCGATAATGGTTCCAGTTTAAACGTGATGCCTAAGAGCACTTTGGAGAAATTACCATTCAATGCCTCCCACCTAAAGCCGAGTTCAATGGTGGTTCGTGCCTTCGACGGCACCCGCCGAGAGGTTAGGGGAGAGATCGACCTCCCAGTGCAGATAGGCCCTCACACATGCCAAGTTACCTTCCAAATAATGGACATTAACCCCCCCTACAGCTGTCTGTTGGGGCGTCCGTGGATCCACTCAGTGGGCGTTGTTCCCTCTACACTCCACCAAAAGTTGAAATTCGTAGTGGAAGGGCATCTTGTCATCGTATCAGGCGAGGAAGACATCTTGGTGAGCTGCCCATCCTCTATGCCTTATGTGGAGGCCGCAGAGGAGTCATTAGAAACCGCTTTCCAGTCTTTCGAGGTGGTAAGCATTTCCTCTGTAGATTCCTTCTCTGGGCAAGCTTGCCTGTCCGATGCAGCAGTAATGATGGCCCGAGTTATGTTGGGGAACGGTTACGAACCCGGGATGGGTTTAGGCAAAGACAACGGTGGCATAACTAGCCTGATAAATGCCAAAGGAAATCGTGGGAAGTATGGGTTAGGCTATAAGCCCACTCAGGCAGATATAAAGAGAAGCATCATGGGAAGGAAGAGTGGTAGTCAAAACTCGCGGTTGAGACAAGAAGGTGAAGGAAGCCCACCCTGCCACATAAGTAGGAGCTTTATAAGTGCGGGTCTGGGGACGAAGGTCAAGTGGTCGCGATATATGAAGATGGTGTTCCGAGTACATTGGATTTGGTACGACCATGCCCTCCTGATTTCCAGCTGGGAAATTGGCGAGTGGAAGAACGCTCCGGCATTTACGCGACAAGCATAATGTAAACCTTTACGGTTTTAAAAGCTCTATAGTTGGGCCTAGGCTTTAGAGTTTTTCTTTTGTTAAGGCTTTGTGTCTTTTGTTTTTGAATTTATAATACAAGGATCTTTCTTCATCTATTCCTACGTCTCTACCCATTCTCATCCATTTGCATGTTTACTTCTTTATTTCTGAAACGGCAGATTCGATGACGAGTCCCTCGAAGGTACTAATACCTGGGACCCGCCTATCAACTTCGAGCAAGAAATGAATCAAACGGAAGATGAAGGGAACGAGGATCTGAGACTTCCCCCAGAATTAGAAAGGATAGTCGCCCATGAGGACCAAGAAATGGGGCCTCATCAAGAAGAAACAGAACTAGTAGACTTGGGAATTGGCAGTGGAAAAAGGGAAGTAAAGATAGGCACAGGTATTACCGCACCTATCCGTGGAGAATTAATAACCCTGCTGAGAGACTACCAAGACATCTTTGCTTGGTCGTACCAAGATATGCCCGGTTTGAGTTCTGACATTGTACAACACCGATTACCTCTAAATCCCGAGTGTTCCCCGGTAAAGCAGAAACTGAGAAGGATGAAGCCCGAAACATCTTTGAAGATAAAAGAAGAAGTGAAGAAGCAATTTGACGCTGGTTTTCTGGCCGTCGCTCGGTACCCAGAATGGGTCGCCAACATTGTACCGATCCCTAAGAAGGATGGGAAAGTACGAATGTGTGTGGATTATCGGGACCTGAATCGGGCCAGTCCCAAGGACAATTTTCCTTTACCACACATCGACATCCTCGTAGATAATACGGCCAATTTTGCTCTATTTTCCTTCATGGATGGTTTCTCCGGTTACAATCAGATAAAGATGGCGCCAGAGGATATGGAAAAGACTACCTTCGTCACCCTGTGGGGAACATTCTGTTACTAGGTGATGTCCTTTGGACTCAAGAATGCCGGGGCAACTTATCAACGGGCCATGGTAGCTTTGTTCCATGATATGGTGCACCAAGAGATCGAGGTCTACGTGGACGACATAATTGCCAAATCTAAATCCAAGGAAGAACACCTTGTCAACCTGCGGAGGTTGTTTGAAAGGCTTAAGAACTATCAATTAAGGTTGAACCCCGCCAAGTGTACCTTAGGGGTCAAATCAGGAAAATTGCTTGGTTTCATCGTAAGCCAGAAAGGGATAGAGGTAGACCCCGAAAAGGTGAAGGCTATCCTTGAGATGCCGAAACCCCGTACAGAGAGGCAAGTCCGAGGTTTCCTGGGACGCTTGAATTATATTGCCAGATTCATATCGCAGCTCACCGCCATTTGTGAGCCATTGTTCAAACTCTTACGCAAAAACCAAACTGACCGCTGGAATGAGGGTTGCCAAGAGGCTTTCGGAAGGATCAAGAAGTGCCTCATGAATCCCCCTGTGCTTATGCCACCAGTACCTGGAAGGCCTCTCATCTTGTACATGACAATCTTGGACAAGTCAATGGGGTGTATGTTGGGGCAACATGACGAATCCAGAAAGAAGGAACGCGCTGTCTATTACCTGAGTAAGAAGTTCACGGCCTGTGAAATGAATTACTCTTTGCTCGAAAGAACGTGTTGTGCTTTGGTATGGGCATCCCATTGCTTAAGGCAGTACATGCTGAGCCATACTACCTGGTTGATATCCAAGATGGACCCGGTCAAGTATATCTTTGAAAATCCAGCTCTCACAGGACGAATCGCCCGGTGGCAAGTCCTGCTATCCGAGTTTGATATAGTTTACGTCACCCAAAAGGCGATAAAAGGAAGCGCCTTGGCCGATTATTTGGCTCAGCAGCCTCTTAACGACTATCAGCCCATGCATCCCGAATTCCCGGATGAGGACATCATGGCCTTGTTTGAGGAAAAATTGGACGAAGATCGGGACAAATGGACCGTATGGTTTGACGGAGCGTCGAATGTTCTAGGCCATGGCGTTGGAGCAGTATTGGTCTCTCCGGACAATCAATGCGTGCCTTTCACAGCCAGGTTAGGATTCGACTGCACCAACAACATGGCCGAATATGAAGCATGTGCCCTGGCCGTCCAGGCAGCGATTGACTCCAATGTCAAACTACTCAAGGTGTACGGCGACTCAGCGTTGGTAATCCATCAGCTGTGAGGGGAATGGGAAACTAGAGATCCCAAGCTGATACCCTACAAAGCCTATATCAAGGAATTGGCTAAAACCATTGATGAGATCTCCTTCCATCATGTTCCCCACGAGGAAAATCAAATGGCGGATGCGCTTGCTACTTTGGCGTCTATGTTCCAGCTAACGCCGCACGGGGACCTACCATACATTGAATTTTGGTGTCGTGGCAAACCCGCACATTGTTGCCTAGTAGAAGAGGAACGGGACGGTAAGCCTTGGTATTTCGACATCAAGCAATATGTCGTAAGCAAAGAATACCCACCAGAGATTGCCGACAATGATAAAAGGACATTGAGAAGATTGGCGGCCGGTTTCTTCATGAGCGGAAGCATACTATATAAGAGAAACCACGACATAACACTCCTGCGGTGCGTGGATGCCAAAGAGGCGAACCACATGATCGAGGAAGTCCATGAGGGCTCGTTTGGAACGCACGCCAACGGGCATGCTATGGCCCGAAAGATCCTAAGGGCAGGTTATTACTGGCTTACCATGGAAAGTGATTGTTGTGTCCACGTAAGGAAATGCCACAAATGTCAAGCATTCACGGACAATGTCAATGCCCCGCCGCATCCTCTGAATGTCATGTCCGCCCCTTGGCCTTTCTCCATGTGGGGAATAGATGTCATCGGGGCCATTGAGCCTAAGGCCTCGAATGGTCATCGCTTCATCCTCGTAGCGATAGATTATTTCACCAAGTGGGTCGAGGCGGCTTCCTACACCAATGTCACGCGGGGTGTAGTGGTCAGGTTCATTAAGAGGGAGATCATCTGCCAGTATGGTTTGCCAAGGAAGATTATCACGGACAATGGCACCAACCTGAATAACAAGATGATGGGGGAAATGTGTGAGGAGTTTAAAATCCAGCATCACAATTCCACGCCCTACCGACCAAAGATGAATGGAGCCGTGGAAGCGGCCAATAAAAATATAAAAAAGATTATCCAAAAGATGACCGTGTCGTACAAAGATTGGCACGAGATGCTCCCATTTGCGTTACACGGTTACCGAACTTCAGTACGAACGTCAACTGGGGCAACGCCGTTCTCATTGGTATATGGAACGGAGGCTGTGCTACTGTTTGAGGTAGAAGTCCCGTCATTAAGGATCTTGGTGGAATCCGGATTAAAGGAATCAGAGTGGGCTCAAACGCGCTATGACCAGCTCAACCTCATTGAAGGAAAGCGCTTAACGGCCATGAGTCATGGGCGTTTGTACCAGCAAAGAATGAAGAATGCATTCGACAAGAAGGTACGCTTGCACAAGTTCCATGAGGGAGACCTTGTGTTGAAGAAAATTTCCCATGTTGTCAAGGAAAATCGAGGAAAATGGGCCCTAAACTACGAAGGGCCTTTTGTTGTGAAGAGGGCTTTTTTCGGAGGAGCCCTGGTGCTTACCAACATGGACGGCGGAGAGCTACCTTCACCCGTGAACTCTGATATCGTCAAGCGATATTATGCTTAGAATCAGGGGCAATTAAAGATGTCGCTGCCTGTTCTTTATCTTTATGTGTTTTCTAGGTTTCCCCCAGGGATTCCCCGTCTACTGTATCTCTCGTTACAATCTTTCAAAGAAGTAAACGTGGGTTCGAGGCTTTAGTCCTCACGTTGGCTTTAAACTTTGCATTAATTTGTGATCACCTGAGCCCTTCCGCTCAATTCATGGGATGCCCCAAGCGCTTAATTAAAATTGAACCTAAACCAACTTTCACTAAGATTTGCTGCGTTTGAAAACGTTCATGCATACGCATACGCATGCATATTGTTGTGGTAAAAACAGGGGCAGGATCATCTCAAGCTACCTTCTGGGGTAGAGACAAAGTTAAAGCGGCTGAAAACCAATCAAGGTAAGACAACAACCCGGTCATGATTGGCCGCACATTGTCTGTTTCCTACTTGTAGGTACTTAGGAACGAACGCAAATGGAGGATAGGGTCATGACTGACTGATCGTCGTTCCTTCCCGGCGCTGGACAAGCAGAGAACGTCGCTGCAAGGAAGCCCAGTATCCTTTGAATTCACAGTGATTATTACTATTTTTTGTTTTACATAAGTAAACCGATGCCTAATTCTAACTTAAGTAAGTTCGAGTAGGCAAACATTAACCTGTAAAGAGAGGGGGGCCATGGTTATGTTTCCCCTAAAAAAAAAAAAAGTGCAGGTTAGCTCGCCTGGGCGAGCAACCCCTGCACCAAAATATAAAAAATGACGAAAGGGGGACGTTTTTGCATTCAAAAACTTCTTTTCCCCCCATTCAAAAGCCATACCCACGGAATTTACGAGTTTGCAGCCCTAGGATCACTACCTTTTGCATTTTTCGATTCCGTTTTGCACTTTTATTCATCACCAACAAGTAAGTATTGCATCCTTAAGCTTTCTAGCTTTTCATTGGTGTATTTTGATCTCCTTTTGGTGCTCTAAATTGTGGGGATGTGCTCAAATATGTGGGGAAATTTTGATTTGTTTTCTTGCTTGGTTGGTTTGAATTGGGGGTTTGTATGAAATGGCCCTAGGCTTATAATGTATTTTGAAGTAATGGGGCATGCCACATTGTCCCCGTTCTCTTGCTATTGATGCCTAAATGCGCGCCCACCAAGTGTTCGGTGAAATGCCTCAATGGCATTAGCGCGTGATTTTCGTAGGGAAACAACCGATGGGGCAATTTGGTTTGCACATATTTTCTATTTTTTGGACATGCGTTCAGTTTCGGAAGGGCTAGAGTAATTGCCCCACATATATCCTAGGCCTAGGAACCAAAGTTTTTATGCAAGAGAATACAAGAATGGGTGCATATTGGGTGAAGCTACCCTTTTTTTTGGCCAGCAATCAGCTTTGAGCCACGCTACAATAGTTTCCCTACGCCTAGATGTTTAGGAATTTTGTTCATCATAAATGTGTAGGTGTGGAATAAGTAGCAAAATACCTTTGGCAATTTACACTTTGGGTATGGTAGCAAAATACTTGGATGTATGTACATGTAATTTTTGGTAGTCAAAATGTCTCACAAAAAATATATATATGTTGCATGTTATGTAAAGAAAATACCTTACAAAGATACCTTTTAATTTGAATGCAATTTTAGTCAGCTAAAGAAAATATACTTGAATTTGCATGCGGCTTTAGGTAGCAAAAACACTTGAATAAAGCATGAAATATAGTACCTTATTGTGTAGGTAGCCAAGATTCATCACGAAGTTTGTGTATGTATAGGTATTAGAAATACCAAAATGTGCACGTATGCAATTTTTGATAGCCAAAGTGCTTTGAGTATGCATGTATGTAAATTTAGCAAAGGAAATGCATGTGATGTAGGTAGCAAATACACCTTGGAAGTGTATATAAGTGATCTAGGTAACGAAGGTGCCTTGATTGTGCGTGGGTGCATTTTTCTTAGTTAGAAGAATATCTTGTGTGAGTGAATGTTCGTAAGGAAGTATGTGCATGAGTTTGCTCTAAATTTACATTAATGTTTGTGTTTATTGGAGGAGGTTGTATGCCATTTTCGTTTTAAGAGTAGCATTTCTTGGTAAAACTAACTTTCCAAATGTTTGCCTTCGCAGGAAATGGCCCCGAGGAAGCTTGCCTCAAAGAGGTCCAGGAAGGATAAAGCGGCCGAAGGAACCAGTTCCGTTCCCGAGTATGACAGCCACCGCTTTAGGAGCGCTGAGCACCAGCAGCGCTTCGAGGCCATCAAGGGGTGGTCATTTCTCCGGGAACGACGCGTCCAGCTCAGGGACGATGAGTATACCGATCTCCAGGAGGAGATAGTTCGCCGGCGGTGGGCATCACTGGTTACCCCTATGGCCAAATTCGACCCAGACATAGTCCTCGAATTTTATGCCAATGCTTGGCCTACGGAGGAGGGCGTGCGAGATATGAGATCCTGGGTGAGGGGTTAGTGGATCCCGTTCGATGCGGATGCTATCAGCTAGTTCCTAGGATATCCTTTAGTGCTGGAAGAGGGCCAGGAGTGAGAGTATGGCCAGAGGAGGAACCGGTCCGATGGTTTTGATGAGGAGGCCATCGCCCAGTTGCTGTGTATACCAGGGCAGGATTTTGCCCGGACTGCTGCAGGGAGGCGAGTGCGAATTATGCGCACCAACATGACCACCATGACCCAGATATGGATGACGTTGCTGCTCAGCAACATCCTGCCCAGCGATCATAATTCCGACCTCCCTCTGCCGAAGTGTCAGCTGGTGTACGCCATCCTGACACGGATGAGTATTCACGTGGCTCAGTTGATCGCTGATGCCATTTATCTATTTGCAGGTATGGCGCCGACCAGGCACCCTATGGACCCAGATAAGTCCAACCGGGCCCTGGGATTTCCCGCACTGATCACAGGACTCTGCCAGTCGTTCGGAGTCCCCGTGGCACCTACCAAGGTGATTCGGCCGCCCATCACCCGGGCTTTTATTCAGAAGTACTGCACCCAGAGACAGGCTCAGGGTGATGCTCCACAGGCCGCAGGCGCACCACCACCACCACCTCATCAGGCTCGGCCAGCTGGGTCATTTGACATGGAGCAGTATTTACGGCATTTGGTTCGCCAGCAGGCGGCCAACCACCGGGCACATGTACAGACCCATGATTGTCTGTACCAGCTGAGCCTCAGCATGCAGAGCCAGGGCTTCGCTTCTTTTTCATGCCCTACTCCAGACCAGTTCAGGGCAGAGGTCGCATGGCCCGGGGATTGGCCCGAGGCCCAAGCAGGAGAGGCACCCCCAGAGGCTCCCGACGATGGAGAGAAGGCCCACGAGGACGAGGAGATGGCCGATTTGCTTGACTTCTTGGGAGGGAGTGGAGCTACATGACCGGGAGATCCCCAGATTCATGTTTTCTTTCATATTTCTTTTATCATTTTTTATGTTATGTTATTTTTTTACTTGAGAGACTAATGTTTGTTTTTGTTGTTTCGATTGTCTTTTGTACAGCACATACATTTTTGTTTGGATTGTTGCGTTAATGCTTATATCATTATTATCGATGATGTTTATTTGAAATTTTGGAACCGTGTAGAGATCTTCGTTTAGGAACATCGTCCAAAAAATAAAACAAACAAAAATCATGATAAAAAAAAGAATAAAAAAAAAAGAGAGCAAATAAAAAAAGATAAAAAGAATAAAAAAAAAGGGAGAGCAAGTAAGAAAAAAAGAGAGGAAAAAGAAAAGAATAATAAGTTGTCTAGCTGAAAAAACCAACATGCTTTCAAAAAGAGATGACTTCCAACTCTTCTTTGAAAAAAAATTCGCTGATCATAGCTAGTTGTTGAAAAAAAATGTGTGTACACCTGAAGGGTGAATGTTGTGAAATTTTCCCGAATACCCAAAATGGACTCGGATGAATGCACAAATTGATAAAAGAACATATTTTGGAAACATTGGGTTGACTAAAATAGAGGAAATGAATCCTGAGCCCTAGCATCACATGACCATAAAAGTTTGACACTTGAGTGTCCGCATAGGTGCATGCATGACCAGTTTTGCATAAAATTTCCAAATCATCATTTTTGCATTTGTGTCATGGAAATAATGTGGGGCATCCCTTTTTATCCTTGAACCAAACCCAAACCCTGACATGTATCATGTCTAGCCATTCTACGAGCCTTGAGCCAAAATCCTAACTCACCATAAACCTTGACCCAGGGTGAGAATGTCAATCCTTACTCTCGGAAGCAAAAAAGAAAAGAAGGAAAATTTCCAATCAAAGAGAAAGCAAAAAGAAAAGAAAGAAAATTCCCAATCAAAGAATGGGAGAAAGTAAAAAAGGAAGAAGAAGAAGGAAAGAAAGCTCCTGATCAAGGATCGAAAGAAAACAGAAGAAATGTGCAGAAAGGTCTTTGGACCGGACAATATCTGAACAATACAGAATTGTCACCAAATGAACGAAAAGAAGGAAAGGAAACCATGACCTAAAATGGTCTTCTCCCTTTAATTGCCAACCAAAATCTTGTGTGCTAGCGACTTTTTCGCCCCGTACTAAACCAAAACAGAAAAGGAAAAAAGCCAAAAAAGGGCCAAAAAAAAAAGAAGAGGTCAAAAGCCGAAAAACCCACCAAAAGAACCCGTTTCCAAGGGAAGTCCTATTGATCCATGATCACGCATGTAATCTTTGATTTGATAGGAAATGATTTGTAAAATCAAGTCATGACATATCTATGGTTCGGAATTAGGATAAAACACTTACCTGTGCGAGATTGATACACTTTGAGTGGATTTCTTCTATTTTTGTCGAACCCAGTGTTTCCTCTAAATGGTCATTTAGAAACGAAATGCTAACATCCAAAATCTCATTTATGGTTATGGGGGGTTTCATCGGCAGACTCTCCTTCCCCGGTAGACGCATTGTTTTCCTCCCAAAAAAGCATATGCTGCTCTAATCAATTGGAATATTTGTCTCTTTACTAAAGCATGTTTGCATTTTAGTGGAGAAAACACCGAGACTTTTTCAAGTCTCACAAGTTATCCAGAACTACGTAGGTCTGAGTTCCTCATTTGAGGATACGTAGGAGCAAAAGCCTTGCTTTTGTCGACCACACCGCTTTTGTTACCATGACCCAAGAGCTGGTAGCCCGCGGAGACACCTTACGGTTATCCGCACCTCGTCATTCAGTGACCCCAAGTGTGATTGACGAGCAGAGGCCAATGTGGTCATCTGCGCCCTTTCCGGGGATGTCAGCATCTTCCGATAGAGACTTTTCAAGTCTCACAAGTTATCAAGAACTACGTAGGTCTGAGTTCCTCATTGGAGGATACGTAGGAGCAAGAGCCTCGCTTTTGTCGGCCACCCTCACAAGTTCTGTCATGCTGGCACTGGAGTCACGTGACATGCGGAGATACCCGAGTGGTTATTCGTATGAACATTCTTTTTTGCTATCTGTAAGACGAAAAGCCTGATAGCACGCAGAGACTAACATCGTCTTCTGCGCCCTTCGTCAATCGTGGCCGACAAGCCCGTTGACACGCGGAGATTTACGTCATCTTCCGCGCTCACAAGATCTGTCATACTGACATTTGAGTCACGCTGACGGGCGGAAATACCCGAGTCGTTATCCGTATGAACATTCTTTTTTGCTATCTGTAAGACGAAAAGCCTGATAGCACGCAGAGACTAACGTCGTCTTCTGCGCCCTTCGTCAATCGCGGCCGACAAACCCGTTGACACACGGAGATTTACGTCATCTTCCGCGCTCACAAGATCTGTCATACTGACATTTGAGTCATGCTGACAGGCGGAAATACCCGAGTGGTTATCCGTATAAACTTTCTTTTGCTATCTGTAAGACAGAACGCTTGATAGCATGCAGAGACTGACATCGTCTTCTGCACCTTTTGTTCCCCCGGGGACAACAAGTCATTTACATGCGGAGGTATTTTATGGTCACCCGCGACTCTCGTCAACCGAGAGGAACGAAATTAGTGTCTTATCTTTACTTCCCTTTTATCTCCAATAAAAGACAAGTAAAGAGGGGCAACTGTCATACCCTAATTTCGTCCGGGGACCTTTGCTTGGTGGCATGTAACTTTTGTTTGGTCCTTGTGAGGTGCTTGGCACCCATCATTAGGCAATTTGTGAAGTTCCGGGACATGTCGGAAATCAAAAGAAGGTATTGATGCACAATCCGTAAGGTTCCGTGACGCACCGGAAATCAAAAGGAAGCATCGTTGCACAATTAGTGAGGTTCCGTAACATTCCGTAAGTCAAAAAGGGATGATTATGTAATCCGCAAGGTTCCGTAACATTACGGAAAGAAAACAAGTATCGTTGCGAAATCCGTAAGTTTCCGTAACTTTACAAAAAAAGAATCACCAAAAAAAAAGGCAGGGGTGTATTTAGTAAAAATGGAGGTGCAAATAGCAACCAGGCCCACTTGGGTCCTCCAGAAGGCTGTTGCTTCTGAAGGAAGCAACCTTGCTCGCCTGGGCGAGCTCAGCTCGCCCAGGCGAGCTGGGTGGCAAGCTTCTCCCCCAATTTTCTATAAATAGGGGAAGAAGTGAAATAGAAAAGGGTTCAGCCCCTTAGGCACTTCTCTCTCTTTCGAATTTGCTTAGGAAAATTGTTTCCGTGAAGAAAATCCAAGCCGAGGCGCTTCCGAAACGTTTCCGTAACGTTTCCGTGAGTGATTTCGCGAAGGTTTTCGACCGTTCTTCATTCGTTCTTCATCGTTCTTCAGTCTTCAACGGGTAAGTACCTCAAACCAAGCTTTTTAATTCATTCTATGTACCCGTGGTGGTCCACATTTGGTTTCATGTATTTTTATTCTCATTTACATTTACTTTTTATACCCCCTTTTGACGTGCTTAAGCCATTTTATTTAAGTCATTTCTCGCTTAACCTAAAAATAAAATAAATTTCCACCGATCGTTTGAATTGTATTATCCGTTAACTTTGGTTGAAATGAATTCCGACCGATCGGTCGTGCCGCAACCACGTTGGAAATCAAAAAAGAGGTAAATAATAACATGATAATAAAAAAAATACCTTTTAGTGAAATAAAGCGAAAAATCAATCGGACGTTTTCTCTTTGGGATTTCTCATTCTTGATTGAATTGATTAAATAACTAAAGTGAAACTAAGGCTAAAATCGACTCGCCTAGTCAAGCTCGTCCACAAAAATAGGATTTTGAAAAGTTTATCATTTCCGTTTCTTACCAAGTAAAATGGATCATTTTCAAGGTCCAACGCCTTAAAATGATCACCTTTCAAGTAAAAAAAGAATCACTTGATTCACGCATAAACAAGAACTACGTAGGTCTGATTTCTCCATCACAATTGAGGAATACGTAGGAGCAAAGGGGAACACCCTTGTCGACCACAAAAAAAAGAAAAAATATATAAAGGGTATAAAGACATAAAAGGGAACATAAAAAATCAAAGTCATGTTTGCACATTCGATTAAAGGCTGTTGTCCTTTGAGACAAACGTGAGAGGTGCTAATACCTTCCTCAAGCGTAAATACAACTCCCGAACTTAGAATTTTCTTTTTGACCGGTCTTCCTTCGGTTTTTCCGACGTTTTCCTCAAATAAACGTTGGTGGCGACTCCGCGCGTATTCCTTTCGTGGAACACGCATCCCGCGAGTCACGCGTCGCCCGCCCGCAAAAGGGCACGTTGCGACACATCCAAACTTCAACAATGGAAGAAGATCTCAAGAAGACTCTCAAATTCTTAGATGCTACAAATGCAACCAACTTGGTCACATCAAAGGAAATTGTCCCTCAAATGAGGAATGGCCTAAGAAAAGTGATAAGAAAAGGTATGAAGAAAGAAGGACCAAGAAGGCCTACATTGCATGGGATGACAATGACTCATCCAACGGTTCAGAGAAGGAGATCAACCTTCTAACCAAGGACTATGAGAGTGATGAGAACATCTCTCAAGAAGATTAAGCAAAAAGTAAAAGTACGACTTCCATCTTTGAAGAACTAGACACTTGAATCATGAAAAAGGTAACATCAAAACCATTCTCTTTTACATTAATTTGGTTGAAATTTTCCTTCAATTAAATTGATTATGATGACTAACAAAATTTTATTTGTTTGTCTAAATTCATTGAAATTATGAGTATGTGTTTATATGTTTTGATTGAGTTAATTTTCTTTCTCAAAGCATGAAATTTCTTTCTAAATATTTGATAATATCAATGATCATTATTCTTTAATACTTATGTTGATTATTTTGATACAATTGAATATATATATATATATATATATATATATATATATATTTATATATATTTAAATGATTATGCATGATTTTGAATGTGATATGTCAATTACTCGATTAAGGTTCTTTCATAAATTGTTTTCAAAATTTAATGTTAAACATATTTTTTAAAAGGTATTTTGATTTTCATTCAAATCCCTTTTCCCTTAAAAGTCATTCGGCATTTAATTTTGGCTGAAATGCTCTCTGGTAATTGATTACAATAATAGTGCGTCGCAACCTACCCTTTGGCGGGAGGGCGACGCGTGACTCGTGGGTGCGTGTTCCAAGAAAGGAATACGCACGGAGTCGCCACCAACGTTTGTTTGAGGAAAATGTCAGAAAAACCAGAAAAAGACGTGGTTTACGAACTTTAAATAAAAGGTTCGAGAGTTGTTGATGCAATCCTACCCCGCAAGGGCATTGGATAGAAGACTCCGAGTAGATTGGGCCAGAGATCCAAGGGAAGGCCCTAGGGTTCTCATGAGCCTTAGGGTAGATTTTGAGCCCGTGGGCTAAGTATGAGCCCGCTTATCTTTGTAAATATTAGAATAGGTTTTTCCTTCGTTTGGGCCTTGTATTTTGGCCATTCTAGTAGTTTAGGGTTTTAGCCTTGTATTTCGAGGTATTTTGAGTAGTCTTTATAGTAGGGTTTTTCCTTCGTTTGGGCCTTGTATTTTGGCCTAGTATGTGCGTCGCAACCTACACATACCTTTTTTTTTTGTATTTTCATGTATTTTGCCATGGGGGTGAGCTTAGTTATTATAGGGGGTGTGTAGCTAAGCTCTAGTTTCTCATCTTAAGGAGGTGAGCTTAGCTATTAGAGAGGTATGTGTAGCTAAGCTCTAGCTTCTGTAGGAATCTTCTTAAGGAAGCTTCTCAAGGAGGTGAGCTTAGTTATGAGAGGGGTGTCTGTAGCTAAGCTCTAGCTTCTCAAGGAAGTTTTCTCAAAGAAGCTTCTCAAGGAAGTTTTCTCAAGAAAGCTTCTCAAGGAAGCTACCTAGTCTATAAATAGAAGCATGTGTAACACTTGTTGTAACTTTGATGAATGAGAGTCTTGTGAGACATACTTCAAAGTTCCACTTCTCTCCCTCTTTTATTCCTTCAATTTCGTGCTCCCCCCTCTCTCTTTCTCTCCCTCTTTCTTTTCCTCCATTGAAGCATCCTTCCAAGCTTCTTATCCAAGGCTCATCTTGGTGGTGAAGCTCCTTCTTCCATGGCTTATTCCCTAGTGGATGGCGCCTCCTCTCACCTCTTCTCCTTTGTCTTCCGCTGCATCTCCATGGTGAAAAATCACCATTAAAGGACCTCATTGAAGCTCAAAGATCCAGCCTCCATAGAAGCCCCACAAGCAAGCTTCCATCAGTTGTATTTACGCACGGGGAAGGTATTAGCACCCCACATGTCCGTCACAAGGGACGGCAGCCTTTAATCAAATGTGCAAATATGACATCAATTTATATTCTTTTCCCCTTTTACGTTCTTATGTCTTTTTTATGCCTTTTTATGTTTTTAACTTTTTGTGGTCGACAAGGGCGTTTCCCTTTGCTCCTACGTATTCCTCAATTGTGATGAGAAAATCAAACCTACGTAGTTCTTTGGTGAACAAAGCGTTTTGGCTATTTTTATCCCTTTTTGCAAGATATGTTTTTTTTAATGAAAGGTCATTTAAGGCGTTGGACCATTAGACAATCTTTCGATTCTTTTGAAAAGTGAGAAACCATTAAGGCATTGGACCATTAATGATTTCTTTATTTTTGAAAGAGGTAACAAAGTCACATATTGATTTTAGGCTTTTTAGAAATCTACACTTAACCAGTAAAAGCGGAAAAGACCATTTCAAGGTGATGGACCTCTGAAAATGGCTTTTTTAGGCGATGACAAAAGTTTGGTTTATGAATTGATTTTAGCCTTAGATTTGATTTATTTTTACTAAAAGATATTTTTTATTATTATATTATTATTTTACATCTTTTTGGTTTCCAACGTGGTTACGGCATGACTGAACGGTCGGATATCATTTTAACAGAAATTAACGAATGTTACAATTCAAATGATCGGTGGAAATTTATTTTACTTTTGATTAGGCGAGAAAATGACTTAAGTAAATGAATAAAGCACGTCAAAAGAGGGTACGGAAAGTAAATGAAATGAAACTAAAAGCACGTGAAACAAATGAGGACCACTAAGGGTACATAGAATGAATTGAAAAATTCGATTTCGGGAACTTACCGGTTGAAGACCAAAGAACGAACGAAGAACGTCGAAGAACAGTTGAAAATCTTCGCGAAATCACCCACGGAAACGTTACGGAAGTGCCTCGGTTTGGATTTTCTTCATAGAAACAATTTTTTTCTCTAATTTCAAGTGATCTCGAAATACCAGAAGGGCTGAACATTTTTCTCCTTCATTCCTCCCCCTATTTATAGGAAAATAGGGGAGGAGCTTCCCACCCAGCTCGCCCAGGCGAGCTAGGTTGCTTCCTCCAGAAGCAACCGCCTTCTGGAGGAACATCTTGGAAGGCCCAAGTGGGCCTGGTTGCTATTTGCCTTTTTTGGTGATTCTTTTTTCGTAACATTACGAAACTTTATGAATTTCGTAACGACACTTGTTTTCTTTCCGTAAGGTTACGAAACCTTATGAGCCATGTAATTACTCCTTTTTTAGCATTCAGAATGTTACGGAAACTCACGGATTGTGTAACAATACTTCCTTTTGATTTTCGGCATGCTACGGAATTTCACGGATTTCGTAACAATGCTTCCTTTTGATTTCCGGCATGTCTCGAAAATTCATGAATTGCCTAAAGATGGGTGCCAAGTACCTCGAAGTGGTCAAACGAAAGTTGCATGCCACCAAACAATGGTCCCCGGACAAAATTAGGGTATGACAGTTACCCCTCTTTACTTGTCTTTTATTGGAGATAAAAGGGAAGTAAAGATAAGACACTAATTTCGTTCCTCTCAGTTGACGAAAGTCGCGGGTGACCATAAGATATCTCTGCATGCAACTGACTCGCTGTCCCTGGATGACAAAGGCGCAGAATTCGTCTATGCGCGTTTACCACCCAACTTGCTGCTCTTGAATGATAAAGGTAAAAATGCGGGACCATCTGGTTCCCGCATGTCATCGGGCCCGCTGCCTCTGGATGACAAAAGGTGTAGAAGACTACGTTAGTCTCTGTGTGCTATCATGCTTTGAGTCTTAGAGATAGCAAAAAAAAGTTTAAATGGATAACCACTCGGGTATCTCCGCATGTCACATGACTCCAGTGTCAGTATGACAGAAATTGTCTGCGCGGAAGATGACGTAAATCTCCGCGTGTCAACGGGCTTGTTGGCCGCGATTGACAAAGGGTGTAGAAGACGATGTTAGTCTTTGCGTGCTATCATGCTTTGAGTCTTAGAGATAGCAAAAGAAAGTTTAAACAGATAACCACTCGGGTATCTCCAGTGTCAGTATGACAAAAATTGTGGGGCGGCCGACAAAAGCGAGGCTCTTGCTCCTACATATCCTCAATGAGGAACTCAGACCTACGTAGTTCTGGATAACTTGTGAGACTAAAAATAGTCTCGGTGTTTTCTTCACTAAAATGCGAACATGCTTTAGTAAAGAGACAAAACTTCCAACTAATCAGAGCAACATATGCTTTTCGGATGAAAAACAATGTGTCTACCGGGGAAGGATAGTATGCTGATGAAATTTTCTCATAACCATAAATGAGATTTTGGATGTTTAGCATTTCGCTTCTAAATGACCATTTAGAGGAAACACTGGGTTCAACAAAAATAGAAGAAAATCACTCAAAGTGTATCAATCTCACAAAGGTAAGTGTTTCATCCTAATTCTGAACCATAGATATGTCATGACTTGATTTTGCAAATCATTTCCTATCAAATCAAAGATTACATGTGTGATCATGGATCAATAGGACTTTTCTTGGGGAATGGTGTTTTTTGGTGGGAACTTTGGCTTTGAGTGTTTTTGGCCTTTTCCTTTTCTGTTTTTGTTTAGTGTGAGGCGAACAAGTCAGTGATGCACAGGATTTTGGTTGGCAATCAAAGGAAGAGGACCACTTCAGGTCGTGGTTTCCCTTTTTTTTTTTACTTGGTAGTAACTCTGTATTTGCTCAGATGTTGTCTGGTCCAAAAGACCTTTCTGCATATTTCTTCTGTTTTCTTTCGATCCTTGATCGGGAATTTTCTTTCCTTTCTTTTTTTTTTGCTTTCTCTCAATCTTTGATTGGGAATTTTCAATTTTTGCTTTCTTCCAATTCTTTGATCGAGAACTTTCTTTTCTTCTTTTCTTTTTTTGTTTTCTTTTGAGGGAAAGGTTTATGGTGGAGTTGGGATTTTGGCTCAAGGCTTGTAGAACGGCTGGACATGATATATGTCAGGGTTTGGTTTGGTTTAGGGATAAAAGGGGATGTCCCACATTCTTTCCATGACACAAATGCAACAACGATGATTTGGAAATTTTATGCAAAACTAATCATGCATGCACCTATGTGGACACTCAAGTGTCGAAAAATTTTTGGTCATGTGATGCTAGGGCTCATAATTCATTTTCTCTATTTTAGTCAACCCAGTGTTTCCAAAATATGTTCTTTTATCAATTTGTGCATTCATCCGAGTCTATTTTGGGTGTTCGGAAAAACTTTCACAGCACTTACCCTTCAAATGTGTACACATATTTTTTTCAAAAACTTGTTATGATCAGCGAATTTTTTTCCAAAGAAAAGTTGGAAATTATCTCTTTTCACGAGCATGTTGGTTTTTCAGCTAGACAACTTATTTTTCTTTTTTCTCTTTTTTTTTCCTTTTTATCATTTGTTTATTTCTTTTTCTTGTTTGTTTTTTTTCCTTTTTTTTCATGAGGTATTTTGCTACCTAAACATGTGTATATTTTTGTGAGGTATTTTTGCAATATACTTGCATATCCAAGGTATCTTGCTACCTAAACATACATATCCAAGGTATCTTTCTACCTAAACATACATACATACATACATATATATATATATATATATATATATATATATATATATATATTGTGAGGTATGACTACCTCCTGAGCTTGTGCTTGTTTTATTTAAATTCCCAAGATCCTGAGCAACTAGGTGTGTCCTACTATGACTTGAGAAATAAAGGTGATCAAATAAAAAGCAGAGATTTAAAATAGTAGCGCTTCTTTAACGTCTTGAGCTGGACGCCTGATGACTTGTCGGTCACGGACCTAGTACTTTGCTTACCTTTGGCTTTGGATTTGGTCGCTTATTGGTCGGCCATGTGTCATAGGCAATACTCTAACCTTTTTGTGGATGAGCTGAGGGGCTCTGGAGGTGGCAGCGGTGCATTTGTTGCCTGTTGCTGGCCATCCCCAGGCTGCTGTGGTATTTCGCCTTGCACTTGCCTAGGGGCGCATTACCTCTTGATGAAAGCTCAATTAGTAGGGGGCCTGATGACCTTGTTGGGGGTGGCGGGTAGAACTAGCAGAGGCCCGTAATTAGAGCTGAAAACCCTAGGACCCTGTTGGACTTCTTTGGGTCCACTGGGTGTCCTGCGGGCGCGATCCCTGCAAACAATAAATGACATCAGAAATCAGTTTGAACCATATGCATACTTAACTATGTCACGATGGCATGACCTTGCTGGGGGGTACGGGCACCCTGTAGGACTGATAGAGGCCCGTAACCAAAGTTGGAAACCCCAGGGCCCTGTTGGACTTCTCCGGGTCCACTGGGTGTCTTGTGGGCGCGACCCCTGCAAATAGCAGATGGCATTAGAAATCAGTTGGAAATAATGCATACCTACCTATGTTGGGACGGCACAAACCAATTGATACTTCTGCAGGGGGAGATTGGCATTACGGTTGCTGGGCAGAATGTAGCTAAGTAGCAACGTCATCTATATCTGTGTAAGAGTGGTCATGTTGGTGCGCATGCTCCACACTCCTCTCTTTGCAGTGGCACAGGTGAAACCTTGCCCTGGTATGCATAGTAGCTGCGTGATAGCCTCCCTCTCTGGTTGTGCTTGCACAGTTTGTCCCCCTCCAATATCAAGGGGTGGCCCAGAAACTGATAAAAGGAAACTACTGGCCCCTTAACCGAGAGCGTGAGTCTTGATTAAGCATTTAAGGGCAGAGGACCTTAAATTATCTTAAGGCGCAGATGTGGAGCCCTCTGAAAGTGAGGACACGTAGCCCTCTAAAGGCGGGGACGTGTCACCCTTTGAAGGCGAGGGCGTGCAGCCCTCTGAAGGCGAGGACTTGTAGCCCTCTAAAGGTGAGGGCATTGTACCCAAGTGTCCACCCTTATGAGAATGCAAGAGATTGACTCATCGAGAGGGCCGATCATCCCAAATTCAAATGATTGGACATTAGATGTAGGAAATCTATGCATTTAACATGATTTTTAAGGATGCAGATGTATGCAACCTTTGAAATTTGGTAAATGTGGACTGCATATGAAACAATGCAATGCAACGGAAAGTTGTACAATGTTCTTGACATTCTTTCCCTATTTTGTGATTTTGATTTTGATTTAAATTGTTTGGAAAACACAGATTGACTGTCCTTTTGAAAGAGGTGATAATTCATGCAACCTTATCCTATCTTTTTCAAATCTCTCTGGGAACTTCCTCAGAGTGTATGTTCTAGTCACTTGACCATTTTGGAGTGACGACAATGGAGCTTTTTGATGTTTAATCAATCCATTGAAATGCTAGGGTTTGTCCCCCCCCCCCCCTTTTTTTTGTGTAAAAACATCTACGGGTGAGAACTTTTGATCTGCCCCTATGTTCACTTGAGGCTCATGCACGATGCCCCTCATTGCCCCAGTGTAAGGCTTTGAGGTACCAATTGTCGTCTTTCATCATGACTTTGTAGCAGGGAACCTATTGGGTGAGAACTTCTAATCTGCCTCTAGGTTCGCTTGAGGTTCATGCACGGTGCCCCTCATTGCCCCAGTGTAAGGCTTTGAGGTTCCAATCGTTGTCTTGTTTTCACAACCTCGTAGAGAGGAAGAATGAAAGAAGCAGTTGATTCTTGCAAAAATAATTTTGCAAGGACGAGAAATAGTTGAAGGATTTTTTCAATTGATGGATTAAGTCAAATGACTCCTATGTAGAAGCAAGATGTTTTGATGTTTTGATAATGCCAAAGGATCAAGTGCTTCTAAGACAAGAATCCAAGAAAATCAAGATATATGATCAAGTTGATCTCTAGAATCTTAGGAAGAAATTTCCAAATTGAAAAAGCAAAAGGTTTGGCCAAAGAATTCTATCTAAATCATTTCAAATTGAGATTTACTCTCCGGTAATCGATTACCAGCAGCTGAAAATGTTTATAACAGTCACTAGAAATTTGAATTCAAAATTTATAATGTGTAATCGATTACACATGGATGGTAATTGATTACCAGCAGTTTATTGAATGTTTTAATTCAAATTTTAAAGCCTGTAATCGATTACACAAGTCTTGTAATCGATTACCAGAGGAGATTTTCAGAAAATAACTTCCAAGAGTCACATCTATTCAAATGGTTTATGAATGGCAATCAAAGGTGACTTGGAAACACGAATTTAAAGAGAGTTTTCATTGCCCAAAAAGTTTTATCCTCTCAAAAGATTAAGAGTTTTTCTGAACTGAAATGTCTTATCCTCTCAAAAAGATTCCTTGGTCAACCACTTGCATATTCAATAAGGAATTTTGATGATCTTCATTGTACAATCTATCTCCTTTAAGAGAGATTTCTTCTTCTCTTCTTATTTCTGAAAAGGGATTAAGAGATGTTAGTGCTTAGCTTTACTGAGATTTAAAAGATTGGCTAAAATTTTGTTAAAACATAAGCACTTAGACAATGAAGGAAAGTTGGAGTTGCTGCACATGATGTCTAACATTATGTCAAGGAATCAGATTGGGCTGCACAATGCACAAGGCAAGATAAAATGTTAAATGAAGAATTGAAGCTGCAGGATCCACGATGTCGGATACAATGTCCAGGACATCCTGCCCGAAAATACTGGACACATAAATCTGTTATATCTTTAACAGATTAATGTGCAGTTAGCAACAGATTAGGCGCTATAATCTTTAGGAACGAATTAAAAGATAATTAAAGTTTGAATTACAAACTTGAATAGTTTCGTTCAGGGATTAGAGATTGAAGATAAAAACTAAAAGATAAAACTTTATCTTTTAGATCTTTAAGTGCAGATTTTCAGGAGAATGATAGATCTTATCCAGCGCAAGTTGTTGCAGCCCAGATACGTACACTGCTATATAAACATGAAGGCTGCACGGGTTTTCCATCAAGTCAGAGATTGAAGAGTTATTTTGTGAGTTTTGTGACTTGAGTGTTTTTTTGTGAGCCACCTTGATGCTACCCTAACATCAAGTGTTGGACCTGAGTGTGTAGAGTTGATCTCTATTGTTCAGAGAGCAATCTCTGGTGTGTCTTTGATTTGTTTGTAAACACGGGTGAGTAATTGAGAGGGAGTGAGAGGCGGTTCTCATATCTAAGAGTGGCTCTTAGGTAGAAGTTGCATGGCTAGCGTTCACGAGAGAAAGTTGTATACACTACCTGTCATATTTTTTGAACTAATACTATTTTAGTGGATTT